>NW_016927442.1:0-244 GCF_001483705.2 Eufriesea mexicana
TTAGGTTATGCCGGGTTAGGATATGTTAGGTTACGTTAGGTTAGGCTAGGTTGGGTTGGGTTCGGTTTGGTTGGGATGGGTTCGGTTGGGTTGGGTTGGTTTAGATTAGGCTAGGCTAGGTTATGTTAGGTTAGGTTTGGTCAGGTTAAGTTAGGTTGTGTTAGGTTAGGTTCGGTTGCGCTAGGTTGTGTTAGGTTTGGTTAGGATAGGTTAGGTTAGGTTAGCTGATGTCATGTTACGCCCG
>NW_016927443.1:0-3075 GCF_001483705.2 Eufriesea mexicana
CATACATACATACTTACATACATCCATACATACATACATACACCCACACAGACATCCATACATACATCCATGCATACATACATCTTTCCACACATCCATCCATACATGCATCCACCCATCTATACATCCATCGAACCAAACCTTCCATCCATCCATACAAGCACCCATCCATACATCTATCGTCCATACGCCTATCCATCCATACATCCATACATACATCCATCCATACATCCTCACATACAACCATACATACATACATACATGCATACAAAGATCAATACATACATCCATGCATACATCCACATAAACATCCACACATACATCCATGCATCAGTTCATCCAGCCATAAATACTTCAATCTGTGCATACACCCAACCATCCATACAGCCAACCATCCATACATCCATTCATCCATACATCCATCCTTCCACACACCCATCCATCCATACATCCATCCACCAATCCATCAATCCATCATTATATCCATACATACATCAATACATACATCCATTCATTCATACATCGATGCATATATAAACCCATACAGCCATACATCCGTATATCCATACATTCGTACATCCATACAGCCACACACCCATACATCCATACTTTCAAATATCCATCCATACACCCATACATATACACATCCATACATCCATACATCCATCCGTCGAAACAACCATCCATCCATACAACCATCAATCCATACATCCATACATCCACCATCCATATATACACATATCCACCCATTCGTACCTCCATCCGTCGATACATCCATACATCCGTACATTCGACCATACGTACCTCAATCCATCCACACATACACCCATCCATACCGCCATCCATCCATACATAAATTCCATACTTCCATACGTCCATCCATCCAAACATCCTCCCATCCATACATCCATCGACCTATACATCCTTCCATCCACACATACATCCTCCAATCCATCCATACATCCATGCATTCATACACACATCAATACACAGGTCCACACATGCACACATACATTCATCTATACATACATCCATACATATATTTTTACATACATCCATACATGCATCCATACACGTATCCATACAAACATGCACACATACATCCATGCATACATCCATACATACACCTATACATTCATGCATACATACAACCATACATACATTCTTACATAAATCCATGCATACTTCCATCCATCCATACATCCATACATCCATACAACCATCCATCCATACATCAATACATCTACAAACCCATCCACCCATAAATCCATCCACCCACACACACATCCATCCATACATTCATCCATCCATACATTCATCCACCCATACATACATCCATACATACATGCATACATCCACCCATACATACAACCGTACATTCGCCCTTCCATTAACGCATCCGTAAATTCATCCATCCATCCACCCATCCATAAATCCATCTAACCACACACCCAACCATCCATACATCCATACGTATATACATCTATACATCCATACATCCGTAGATCCGTCCATCCACACCTCTATCCATCCATATATCCATATATCGATACAGCCATCCATCCATACATCCATCCATCCATACATCCTTCCATCCATACGTCCGTCCTACCATACACCCATCCATCCATACATCCATCGATCCATACATATATCCAACCATACATCCATCCACCAATCCATCAATCCATCATTACATCCTTTCATACATCAATTCATTGCTCCATACATACACCCATACATTCATCCATACACACATTCATACATACATACTTACATACATCCATCCATACATACATACATACATCCATGCATACATCCGTGTATGCATACATACATACACCCATACATACATACATACATACATCCATACATCCGTTCATCCCTCCATCCATACCTCAATCTGCACATACACACAACCATCCATACAGCCATCAATCCATCCATCCATCCATCCATACATCCATCCTTCCATACATCCTCCATCCATATATCCATAAATCCATCCATATCATACATCCCTTCATCTACACATCCATACAACCATACCCCGTACATCTCTGCATCCATACCTCAATCCATCTGTACCTCAATCCATCCATGCATCAATTCACCCATACATCCATCCATCCATACAACCACCCATCTATACATCCATCGTACCATACACCCATCCTTCCATACAACTATCCATTCATCCATCCTTCCATGCATCCATACATCCGTACATCCATACATTCGTCCATCCATACATGCATACACCAATACATCCATTCATCCATGCATCCACCGATACATCCCTTCATATATACATCCACACATCCATACATACATGCATCCATCCATACATCCATACATATATAAATCCTTACAACCATACATCCGTACATTCGTCCATACGTACCTCTATCCATTCACACTTACACCCATCCATACAGCCATCCATCCATGCATACACACTTCCATATCTATCCAACCAAACATCCACCCATCCATACATCCATCGACCCCTACATCCTTCCAACCATACATCCATCCACCAATCCATCCATTCTTTTATGCATCCATACACACATCAATACACAGATCCATACATACTCCTATACATTCATTCATAAATACGTCCATACGTACATTCTTACATACATACGTACGTACATCCATACATACATAAATACAAACATCCATACATACATCCATGCATGCATCCAAACATTCATCCATACAAACATCCATAAATACATCCATTCTTCCGTCCATCCACCCATCCATTCATCCTCCCAAACATCCATACATCCTTTCATCCGCACATGCATACATTCGTACATCCATACATCCGTACATTAGCCCTTCCATACACGCATCCATACATCCATCCATCCATCCACCCATCCATCAATCCATCTAACCATGCATCCATACATATATACATCCTTACATACATCCATGCATACATACATACACACATACAAACATCCATACATTCATCCATGCATACATCCATATATACATCCATCCATACATCAATACATACATCAATACATACATGCATGCATACACCGATACATTCAACCA
>NW_016927444.1:0-5454 GCF_001483705.2 Eufriesea mexicana
CCGAGCATATTAGAGAGCGATGGAGCGCCAGAAATCCACAGAATTGCAGTGAGTGGCACAACAGTCGAAACTATTCTATCCCAACCTAACCAAGCGTAGCGTAACCGAACGCAACGTAACTCCGCCTAAAGTGCCGAGAACACTACTGCTGGCCTCCCTATAGCCAAGCAGAATATACTAGAGCGCAGCGGAGCACAGAAATCCACCTCATTGCTGTGTATAGCGCAAAAGTCGAACATACCCTGACATAATCGTACCTCACCTTACCTACCCAATCATAGTGTATCTAAACATAACGTGACAAGACCAATATTGCTGGCCCATCCAGCGCCAGGCATATCACATTAGAGCATATTAGAGCGCAGAAGTCCACCGAATGGCGGTGTACAGCACAAAAGACAGAAATCTAGCGCACTGTAGTGAATAGCAGAAATCCGAAGATGTCATAGCATAACCTTATCTAACCTAACCTAACCCGACGTAGCATAGCTCAACATAAGGTACCGTGACCACTGCTCCTGGCCTCCCCGTAGCCAAGCAGAAGATAGTAGTACACAGTAGAGCTCAGAAGTCCACCGAATAACCGTGTATAGCACGAAATTCAAAGCTATCCTAACCGAAATTAATCTAACCTAACCTAACCAAACGTAAAACCTGATTAAGACAATCGTGCCGCGACCACTATTGCTCGCCTCTCCAGAGTCGGGCAGAGTGTAGTAGTGAAATGTATAGCGCAGAAACCCACACAATAACAGTTTATAGCACAAAAGTCAAAGAAACCATAACCGAGCCTTCCTAACCTAACCTAACGAAGCGTAACTTTACTCAGTCTAACGTGCCGAGAACAATATCACTGGCAACCCAGAGCTACGCGGAGCACACTAGAGCACATTGGAGCGCAGCAACCCACCGAAGAGCGGCGTATAGCACGAAAGGCAAAGATAACCTGACCGAGCTTGACAAAATCTAACCTAAACGAACGTAACAAAACCCAACCTAACGTGCCGACACCATTATTGCTGGCCGCCCCAACGCCAAACAGATTATACTACAGCACAGCAGGGCACAGAAGTCCACCGCATTTTAGTGTATGGCACAAAAGCCGGAGATATCCCAACCCAACCGGACCTAACCTAACCTAACCAAACGTGCCGTAGCAAAATATATCGACACGCGACCACTGCTCCTGGCCTCCCCAGATCCAAACAGAGCGCAGTAGAGCACAGTAGATCGCAGAAATCCACCGAATAACAGTGTACAGCACAAAAGTCAGAGCTATACCAACTAAACAGTGCCTAACTCAACATAACCAAGCGTAACATAGCACAACGTTACGTGCGAAGACCACCGTTTCTCGCATCCACAGATACGAGCGGATTATAGTATGGCAATGTAGGCCGCGGACATCCTCCGAACAGCAGCGCATAGCAAAAAAGTCAAAGAACTCCTAACCATGCCTTCCTAACCAGACCCAAGTGAACGAACCCTATCCCAAGCTACCTTGCCGTGCGTACTATTACTAGCGACCCCAGAGCCAAGCAGAACATATCAGAGCACGGTTTAGCGCAGAAGTCCACCGAATAGCAGTGTATAGACAAAAATCAATGCCATCCTATCCTAATATGTCCTATCTTATCATAACAAAGCGTAATGTAACTCAACCTCACATTGCCAGGCCACTATTGCTCTCCGCCACAGAGTCGAGCAGAACTCACTAGAGGACAGTAGGGAGCAGAAGTCCATAGAATCTCAGTGTACAGTACAAAAGTCATATTTATCAAGGTCCAAACCAAGCTAACCTAACCTAACCAAACGTAGCCTACCTCAATGTAACGTGCCGCGGCCGCTATTGCTCGCCTACACAAAGTCGAGCAGAATGTAGTAGAGCGAAGTCGTTTACAGAAACCCAAAGAAAACCAGTGTATAACACGAATGTCAAAAATACCCTTACCTAAATTAGCCGAACCAAAGCTTACGAAACGTAACCTAACTAAACCTAACTTGCCGAGGCCAATATTACTGGCATTCCCAGCGCTAAGCATATTATAGTAGAGCACAGTACAGCGCAGAAATAATCCGAATTGCAGTGTATAGCGCGATAGTCAAACATATCCTGCCCAAAATTTGCCTAACCTAGCAGATCAAAACGTAGTGCAGCAATATATACCGTGACTAGACAAATATCGCTGGCCTTCCAGAGCCAAGTAGAACACATTGGACATCATTTGAGCGCAGAAATCCACCGAATAGCAGTGAATAGCACTAATGTCAATGTAGCCTATCCTAACCTAGTCAAACGTAACATATCCAAACGAAGCCTAGCTCAGCCTGATATGCCGAGGCCATTATGGCTGCCCTCCACAGAGCAAGCAGAATGTACTAGATCACAGTAGTGAGCAGAAATCCGCAGCATTGCAGTGATAAGCACAAAAGTCGGAGATATCCTGACCTGACCTAACCCAACCTAACCTAACCAAGCCTAGGATATCTCAACGCAACGTGCCGCGACTACAGCTCCTGGCCTCACAGAGCCAAGCAGAGCGTAGTAGAGCGGATTAGATCACAGATATTCACCGAATAACAGCCTGTGGTAAGAAAGTCGTAGCTACACTGACCAAACTTAACCTAACCTTATATAACCTTTTTTAACCAAACGTAACACAACTCAAGCTAGCGTGCCGCGGCCACTACTGAACGCCTCAACAGAATCGTGCAGAGTATGGTAGAGCAATGTTGAGCGCAGAAATCCACCGAATAACAGTGTATAGCATGAAAGTCGAAACCATCATGACCAAACATAGGTTAGCCTAACATTACGAATCGTAGCAGCCTAACGAAGCGTAACTTTACTCAGTCTAACGTGCCGAGAACAGTATCACTGGCAACCAAGAGCAACGCGGAGCACACTAGAGCACATTGGAACACAGAAATCCACCAAATAGCAGTGTATAGCACAAAGGTCAAAGAAAACATAACCGAACATCAAATAGCAGTGTATAGCACAAAGGTCAAAGAAAGCATAACCGAACCTTCCTAACCTAACCTAACGATACGTAACCTAACTCAACCTAACGCGACGAGACCACTATCACCGACGACCACAGAGCCAAGCAGAGCATATTAGGGCACATTGGAGCGCAAAAGTCCGGGGAACGTCAGTGTGTAGCACAAATGTCAAGGTAGCCTATCCTAAACTTGTCAAACGTAACATACCCAAGCGCAGCCTAACTCAACCTAACATGGCGACACCACAATTGCTGGCCCCCCACATAGTCAAGCAGAATGTACTAGAACGCGGCAGTGCGCAGAAATCAGCCGCGTTGGAGTGAAAGGCACAAGAGTCGAAGATGTCCTAACTTAACCTGACCTAACCTAACCCAACCAAACGTAACCTGACTCAGGAGGACGTGCCACAACAACTGTTGCTCGCATCCGCAGAGTCGAGCTGAGTATAGTAGATAAATGTAGGGCGCAGGAATCCACCAAATGGCAGTGTATAGCGCAAAAGAGTTAGATATCCTAGACTAACCTGCGCTAACCTAACATAAACGAACGCAGCATATCTGATCGTAACGTGTCGCGACCACTACCCCTGGCCGCGCGAGAGGCAAGCAGAATTCAGTAGAGCACTGCGGATCACAGAAATCCACCTGACAACAGTGTATGGCACGAAAGTCAAAGGTATCCTGTCCAAATTTGACGAAACCTAAGCTAACCAAACGCAACATAACTCAACCTGACGTGCCACGAACACCATTGCTCGCGTCTCAAGATTCTAGCAGGTTATAGTAGGGCAACCTAGAGAGCATAAATCCACCGAATAGCAGTGTATAGTACAGAAGTCGAAGAAGTCCTATCTACGACTTCCTAGCCTACCATAACGAAACGTAGCATGACTCGACGTAACGTGCCGAGACCACTATTGCTGACCTCCACAAAGACAGGCAGAATGTACTTGAGCACAGCGTTGCCCATAAACCCACCGCACTTCTGTGAAAAGCACAAAAATCGAAGATAACCTATCCTGACATGACATAACCTAGCGTAACCATGCGTAATATAACTTAACCTAACTTGCCGAGACCACTACTGCTGGCCTCCCTAGAGCCAATCAGAACATTCCAGAGCACACTTGAGCGCAGAAGTCCACAGAATATCAGTGTATAGCACAAAAGACAAAGCTAACCTATCGTAATATTTCCAGACTTAACATAAGCAAACGTAAAATAACGCAACCTAACGTACCCCGTCCACTTTGGCTGGCCTACACAGAGTCGAGTAGAAATTACTAGAGCAGAGCAGAGCGCAGAAATCCATAGAATCGCAGTGTACAGCACAAAAGTCGTATCTGTCCAGACAAAGCCTAAGCTAACATA
Organism: Eufriesea mexicana; assembly: GCF_001483705.2. Classification (NCBI taxonomy): domain Eukaryota; kingdom Metazoa; phylum Arthropoda; class Insecta; order Hymenoptera; family Apidae; genus Eufriesea; species Eufriesea mexicana. The sequence goes on from NW_016927444.1 coordinate 4,377, forward strand.
TCGTAACCATACGTAGCCGACCTAAAAGTAACGTACCGCAGCCACTACCTGTGGTCTCCCCAGGGCCGAGCAGAGTATGGTAGGGCGCATTAGAGGGCAGAAATACACCGAACAACAGTGCGTAGCACAAAATTCAGGGACATCCCTACCGAACTGAACTCAACCTAAACTAAGCAACCGCAACATAACTCAACCTAACGTACCGCGAATAATGTTTCTGACATTACCAGGGCTAAGCGTAATATAGTAGAGCACAGTAGAGCGCAGAAATGCAACGAAAAGCAGTGTATAGGACGAAAGGCGCAGATAACCTGCCCGAGCTTAATCAAAGCTGACACAACGAAACGTAACCAAAGACAAACTAAAGTGCCGGGACTACTATTCTTGCCTCCGCATGTCTAAGCGGAATATGCTAGAGCACAGCAAAGAGCAGAAAGGCACCGCATTGCAGTGTACAGCGCAAAAGTCAGGCACACCATGACATAACTTGACGTCACCTATCCCATTCAAACGTAGTGTAACTAAGGAAGACGAGCCGAGACCAATATCTCTGGCATTCCCAGTGCTAAGCGTAATATAGCAGAGCACAGTAGATCACAGAAATACACCTAATATCAGTGTATGGCGCGAATCACAAAGCTATCCTAACAAAACTTAGCCTAACATGACCAAACAAATCTTAACCTAACTCTATCTATAGTGCCGCGACCGCTATTGCTTGCATCCCCAGAGTCGAGCAGAGCATAGTAGAGCAATGTAGAGCACAGAAGTCAACCGAATGACAGTGTATGTTACAAAAGCCGAGGATACCTCAACCAAACCTTGCCTTACAGAACCTAACAGAACGTAGCATAACTGAACATAACGTGCGATTACCACTGACCCTGGCATCTCCAGAATCAAGCAGAATGCAATAGGGCACAGTAGATCACAGAAATCCACCGAATAATAGTGTATAGCTCGAAAGTCATAGCTATCATAAGCAAACTTATCCTACCCTTACCTAAACAAACATAACCTAACCCAAAATAAAGCGCGACGACCACTATTGCTCGCCTTCCCAGAGTCGGGCAGAGTA
>NW_016927445.1:0-819 GCF_001483705.2 Eufriesea mexicana
GTTTGCTATGTTACGAACGGATAGCTATGACTTTTGTGCTACACACTGCATTTCGGCAGATTCCTGCCCCCTATTGTGCTCCAATACATTCCTGTTTGCTCTTGGGAGGCCAGTAATAGTGGTCTCGGCGCATTAGGTTGAACAATGTTAAGTATGTTCATGATACGTCTGGCTAGGTTAGAATAGGATAGCCCAGACTTTTGCGCTATACACTGCTATTCGGTGGATTCCTGCCTTCTACTGTACTCTAATGTGTTCTGCCTGGCTCCGGCGAGTCCAGCAGCAGTGGCCGCTGCACGTTATGTTGTATTATGCTACGTTGATTTCGGTCTGTACAAGTCAGGATAGGTTAGGCGGCCTTCGGCTTTTGTGCTATCCACTGCAGTGCGGTTGAAATCTGCGCACTAGTGTGATCAAGTACACTCTGCTTGTCTCTGTGCAGGCCAGCAATAGTGGGCTCGTCATGTTAGGTTTGGCTAGTATACGTTTGTATTTTTTACGTTTGCTTGGGTTAAGCTATGCTACTTAGACTTTTGTGATTTACGTTGCTCTTTCGTGGATTTCTGTGATCCACTGTGCTCTACTACTTTCTGCTTGGCTCTGGGGACCCCACGAGCTGCGGTCATGGAACGTCATGTTGAGTTGAGCTTTGTTTGGCTAGGTTAGGGCTGGTCGTGTTCTGTTAAGCTATCTACGACTTTTGTGCAATTCGCTGCAATGCGGCAGATTTTTGCGCACTACTGTGATCTAGTACGCTCTGTTTGTCTCTTGTCGAGGACAGCGACAGTGGTTTCCTCGTGTTAGGTTGGGTTAGGCTAC
>NW_016927446.1:0-25544 GCF_001483705.2 Eufriesea mexicana
TCAGAGTTAATAAGCTGACATTATAGCCATTTATGTTCTCGTTGCGGAACTCGAGCTTTGAGTTTAAAAGCATAGATGGCTCTGATGTCAGTTTACTAACTCTGGTTATGTGCTCCGAATATATTTTAATAAATCAAATCGGCAGTGGAAAATTCACTAATTACTCAAAATCTGTGATTAATTTATGAACTTTTATAATTGCATCGTAAAGCCAGATCCTTCACAGAAGACGCCATTAGTTTTTCATTAATTACTATCCTTTGCGCAATTAATTTATGAAACTTTAAGCACTCATTATAAAAACAATGTTCTTGCGAATCTTATCATATAACTTTTGATTACATTTTGCTTCTAGTTTTGAACATAATTAAATATTATTACCGACATCCATGATCGTCGTTGTTATCAAATTACCCACGCCATCAAATAATTATTTATAACAAGCAAATTAGCAACAAATTATGAACAAAAGTAGCGTAGGAATGTTGCTCAAAGTTTCAGCTTTTTGATAAGGCTATAAAAGTTCATAAATTAATCACAGAAATTGAGTAATTAGTTAATTTTCTCTGCCGGAGCCTTTCTATCTCTTTCTAGCCGTCTTCTGTCCTCGTCTATCACGTGACGAGGTGTAGACGACCTCCTTGCGCATTCTATATTCCTATCACTTTTCTGATCATTTGGTCCAAAATCATAGATGGCGTTGATCAAAGTTGTTTTAAATTTTATTGATTTTATTTGAATAGGTTACTAACTGTGGTTATGTGCTCCTAATACATCTCAATAAAGCAATTCGGCGGGAAAAAATTAACAAATTACTAAGTTATAATTAAGTAATTAATTAATTGCCAAGTAATAATTATATGTAGGCGGACGTGATTTGACAACGACCAACATGATTTTTCGTTAAAATATTTAATTATGAATGAAACTAGAATGTGTGCATGTAATTCATAAGTTAATTGCATAAGAGAGAGTAATTATTGAAAAACCATTAATATCTTCCATATCAGTTCAAACACACCGTGCAATCATCACTAATGATTAATTAATTAAGAAAAATTTATTTCAAAAATTATATTAGAAAGTTCCTTAAGGGTGCGTTGCAAACATTACAAAACTTCATAAATTAATTACAGAAACTTGGTAATTTAGATTGAAGCACAGGCGTAGTACTTTTGTTTCGAGTTTCTCTTGCTTACGAGGTAGAAGATCTTTTAATCAGTAGGAATTTCATATGAATTATAATTTTAATTAGCAGGCAATACATCAGCTAACTCAGAGAACTGACGATGGTGAATTGCGCATTCCAGAGAATACAATTTATAGAAAATTACATGAGAACTGTATAAGTATAGAAGTACTCGTTAGTTAATTTTATATTCACTTTTCTTTCATAAGATAATTTAAAAAATACTATTCAATTTATTATTTCAAATTTCTTTTTATTATCTTTCTTTATGTAAAAATGTATCTAACAATTATATACAAAATAGTTCTGCTAAATTTGATTAGTAATTTTTTATATTTTTATTTAATAATAATTATAAAAGCTACGAGATAAACATTTCTTTATTTTCTCTCCTTGATAAGGTATAAAAAACAATTAGTTTTATTTTATTACAAAATTCAGATTGACAAAGATAATATTTCTAAATTTCATTTCTAAAATTTAAAAAATACAATTATCATAATCCGTTTGGAAATATTGAGCATATAATTCGTTAAAAAGTATATTTGAATTTTAAAAATAGATTAGTATAGGATTTATAAGTAGAGTGAAACTATAAATAGTAAAATATAATTATTTAATTACATTTTTGATATCATTTACTATAAATTTTTTAAGTCTATTGTAAACTGCGGATGACAATGTTAATATATTCAATTTTGTAGGTACTTTTTAACATTACAATTTTTATAATACCGAAATATGCTTATATATCTGAACATTTACTAAGAGTCTTTAAACTTTTTTTTATTGATTTATCTTATAAGGAGAAAACTTGATGATTTTATGTATAATACATTATACATTATGTTATGCATTAACTATTCCTCAGTGTTCAAAAATAGTTTTATGCCATTTCTACGAAGGCAACATTATAAGGCCTCCAATTTTAAAATTCGAGCGATGTAGAGCATATAGTAATTTTTTGATTAAATTTTTCATACGTGTTTAACTACTTATTTTAGTTTTTCCACTTGTTCACTGCCTTTTGCATTAAAAACGTACAACCGGAGTAGTAACAATGGCAGTGAAAATTTTAAATTCAACAATTATAACACGCTAATAAAATTTTAAGTTCACATGGACGGAAATTGCTTTCCCATATGGTACTTGTTTACAGCTATGACAAAATTGCTCATATATAAATCTATAAATAATAAAGAATTTCAACAAAGTAATGTACAACTGCCTCAAACAATTAACATTAAATTCAATAACTGACTATTTATGTAATAGTTCAATGAGTTTGTTTCACTTCTAACAACTGGGGATAATTCTCAACTATGTTCAATAAGACTGCATCCATGTATGCCCTTAATTGCGTATTAACTTCTTGTTGCTCCTTTAAAGCTTGTTTTATCTGTAACAGTGTAAAAGAATAATGTAATAATCAATATAATTAAGTTTAAATTATAAACACATTTATAAATACATTTATAATTTAAACTTAATTTAACACATACTTCAGATATACTACAGGGTTCACCATTTTCTCCAGGAAGTTGACCATCCATCTGTAGTAAATCCAAACAGTAAAAGGAAAAAATGAAGCACAAGATAATATTCGCAAATTAAAAATTACATTTTTTTATAAAAATATATAACGTACTTGATCTTGATTTATTCCAGCCAACAGTTCTACAGCGAGACTAGGTCCTTTTTCAGCAGAATTATTACAGGGGTTTAACATTAAAAGTTCACGGCCTGCCTGCAGAGCCGCTGCAGCTTGTAGTTCATCTCGCGATTCCTCTAAACCTTCAAAAAAAATTTGTAATTTGTACAATATTATTGTAAACTATCTTGATCAATTATATTAATAAAAAACATACTTTCATTACGAGCACGAAGTTGTGCCACTTGCTGCATTAATTCCTCTATTTTTTGTTGATCCTCGATTTTCATTGAGAGTTCTTCTCTAACAGCTTCAAGTTGATAGTCAGCTTCATTAGCTCGACTTATCGCTTGGTGCTCACTTTCGCGTGCAGTATCTATTTCTCTTCTAGCCTCTTCAAGGTCATTTTCTAGTCGACTTTTTTCTGCTTTTACTTTGTCGAATTGCTCGCGTAACCTAGCCATTTCATCCCTTAAATTAGTTCCTTCTAATTCTATCGCTTGTAATTTGATGGCATAATTTTCTAATTGCAACTGCCGTTCACGTTCTAAACGACTTGCCCACTCTCTATGTCTTCGTTGTTCCGCCTAAAATATAATTATAACATATAAATTTTATAAATCACGATTTCACAAAGTTAACATTTGATAATCATAATAAAATAAAAACTATTACGTAACAATAACATTATCGACCGATAGAAACACAAATACATAGAATTATTTATTTAATCAAAATTACCTGAAGCCTTTCTTCGGCGCGAGTTTCAGCATCTTTGGCAGCTTCTTCTAACATTAATATTCTTGCCTGCAACATGGCATTTTCCTGCTTTGCTCTAGCGTACCGTTCTTCCCCAACCGATTGGGTATCTACTAAAGCATGCATTTGTTCTTGAATCATTTGAACCTGAAAAATATGAAATATTTCGGAATTATTTTTCTTAATTTTTATTCAATTGAATCCCTGTTTGGAATACCTTTTTTCAATCATTTCACACTTTCAAACTAAAAGAAATTATAGTTTTTATGAGTTATAAAGATATTTTTTCAAAAACTCAACATAGAAGTATAAAGAAACCTTATAAATGAAAGGTATAGTCGAGTATCGATGGTTGCTTTGTATTTAAGACCTCGCGCACGTGCGAGTTCACACTATAGACTTTAAAGCCACTGATTCTCAACTCTAAACGATAAAACGGTTAATATTAAGATTTTATAGCATTAATGTTAAATTTTGTAAAATCAAATTTTAAATATAATTAATAAATGAAACCATTTAACCATTAAATACAGTTTCAAACAGCCCCAACAAGTTAGCAACGCGTTGTTTACAATTCTAAAATAAGCTCGTCCCATATGTTCAATGACTATCACTACCTTCCAACGGTAGAATACTGAACATAGACATGCGTTTAACGTAATTTAGCTTACTATAAAATCTACACCACCGATTTATATGATATATAGTATATAACCTCATTTTTATAAAAATTGTGATTATTAACGCCACCAATCAAATAACACGACTATAAATTATATATAACTATATCTACATAAAATAAAAAATTAAAAAATAATATGACGTATAAATTTAAAAATAAAATTATAAATATAATAAGCATTATCTTTATTTATATTCAATTTGTAAATAAAGATTACGTAATATGATTGAATAATCCACATTCAAATTCAACCAATGAAAGTAAAGGGTTTAATAACTGCGCACTACATGCGCACATTCTCGCTTTTTTTCTTTAGATTTCTCAAATTCTCCAAACGCATTCATTGAAACCACAGAGAATTGATTAACCCGATTTTTATCAATCTATTACTTCTCTTAAAACTGTGTTTCCTACACTACAGTTATCTATTCCGCTTTTATCAAATAAGCCAATACATCAATTCTTCGTAATCTATTACGGGAACAATGATACGCTGAAATAAATTTTTACCAAACTCTACAACTACTTTTGCGTTTTAAAGACTATTTAGTCAAATGTGAATTGCCATCGATTTAATTACAATTAAAAATATCAATTCACTCGTTTATATTTTAGGTTTATTTTATATTCGATCTACCGCTGTCATATTATCATAAAGAAGAAATCGTATACAGATAATAATCTCACGATCTCAAAACACTGTCTTACTTGCTCGGTAAGCCGAGGACCACGACGACGAGGTAGTCGACTACCGCGAGTAGACGGCTGTCCGACAAATTGAAACTGGCCTTCCCACAAATCATACTCGAGGCCGGCTCCAGGTCCAGGAGACGGCCCCTCCCCGGAAGTTATTCGATTATCGCGATCGTAACGTTCAATCGCACTTGTATCTGTCTGATCATCGTAATTGTTTGAATCCATTCTGATTCGTGATTTCTCACGTCACGCCTGTGGCAGGTAGACTCGTCATCCTCTTTGACTAATCCGATACAGAGGATTATTCCGTTAGAACGACGTGCAGGCACGCCGGTTTCCTAACCAACCTCCTCTGTAGGCAACACTCTTGTCACTAACAACCTAACCTCGAAATTTCATGCATCCAAGTATAGAAAAATGAATCTTGAGAACAATCGCACAAGTAACGTAAGATGTACCAAGAGAACCACAACACTACGCGCACATCCGTTTCTTTGGGCGTACTTAGAATATAATCGTTCGTCTCAATCGCCCACTGTAAGCTGAGAGTAACCGAGAGGCTATTTGTGCACTCCATACTACGTATCGACTAACTCCGCTGAATCATGTATATATCGTGCGTGGCAGGCTATATTGAACAGAATTTCATCTACCCCTACGCATACTTTAGAAATCCAATTATATAGCGCGGAATGTGTATACTGCTTCTTTTCCAGCAATGGATTACAGCATTTCTTTATTGAATTCTTTAAAAAAAGAAAAATATGTCAAAAATATATATGAATTTAAACTCGTCAAAACTTGATGTTACCGACCAATGTTTGTTACAAACTGTTGTAGTTCTGATAATTACGTTACAGTTGTGATAAATACTCGGAGATAAATGTACGCCCCTGATCATTTTACAGTACACGATTTACATCACACTCGAACAAATTCGACACTAAAACTATTTGAGAAACAATGGGTGTAAATAACATTTCGAATAAATGAAAATTTAAATAAAGATAATAATAGTATTAGATTTATTCAATTTTGCAAACAAGATATTTTTGTAATTTTTAAAACTGTATGAATTTAATAAGTCTGGTAAAACCTATTAAGTAAAATTACATAAAATACCGTGTGGAATAAATATGATGACTTTTCTGGCACAAAATAGTTCACATGATCCTTGCTTTACAATTAATCCAGATCCAGAAGTGGTGTGGCCTCCGTAGGCGAAGAATAAGTCAATTTCTTATAAACAGCACATCCAAGATACGTAACAACGACAAGAATAATAAAAAAATTGAAAAAAGGCCAACCTCTCCATTCAATAAATCCGTCAGATTGTAATTTAGTACATGTCATACTTTATCTTTATGAAATACACAAATTTCAATAAACTTATTAATCCTTTTTTTCACTTTTGAACACTTCAATAATTTAGTTCGTTAAACGTTTTACATTACAACCAATATTAGTGTTATCGTCATCCGATTGTACATTTGTATCACATTCGGTTGCATTTGTTTATTTAAAGAAAAAAATATATTTTACGTTTTATTATGTATTTCACAAAATTTCATATTTATTTTACAAATTATCGTAATATTTGATTTCGCGATTTTGATTGAGCAAATTTTTTTAAAAGTCATCTATTATTTTAACAAATGATTAAGTTTAATTTTTGGAAACCAAAAATTAAATAAACTTTGAGGAATTTTGTATCAGTGTATTTTATCACACTTCTTTAATGATCACTTATTTGTACTAATATATTTCATAACTTTTATTAATTTATTATTAGTTCTATAAAAATATTCATAGTTTTCTTTGCATCGCTAATTAAAAAGTCACGTTATGCAATATAATACACAAATTTGCATGATAATCTATTTTTTTTATAAGAATTACTAATGAAGAATACCAATCATAACTTCACAATCTCGTGTAATTTTCTATTCATGATTTTAAAAAAAGACTAGATTTGTTAAAAAAGATAGATAATTATTAAATATTAAAAATACAAGAAATAATATTTTAGTTGTTCTAAACTCTATTGTTATAGGTATAGATCATTTATTTTGCTATAAAACGTCCTGTATATATCATATGTTTTTATAAAAATATAAACATTAATAGGAGATCTAAAATCATTTTTACATGAAATGTATAAAATATGTAATTGCGTTTAGGAATTAAGCAGAAGCAATAAATCTCGAATTATGTTTTATCCAACAAATGAACGAACATCGTCAAGTTCCATATCCCAGTTACACTTTCCTAATATGTGAATGTTATTCATCTTCATTATTAAGTATCATTAAACCTGCAATATATATATATATATATATCGCTTTATGAATAACGTATAATTTACTGTATAATTTACTGCATATGAAAATATGGAATTGAATCTACGTTAAATAAAACATTACGTCTTGGAAATATGTTACCTTGCTCGTGTGCAATTCATTCAGTTACTCGTAATCATGCAATTCCTTTCTCGATCTACCGTAATAATTAATTCCATGCCTATAACTTTACGATGCCATGAATGCAAAAACAGTGGATATATCAAGCAAAGATGCAAATGTCGAATGCATTCTGTATTTTTACTAAACTCTGGTTTCTTGACTTTTTGCATTTTTGCCACTCGTTTTTACTCAAGTGCCATTTGCATAATACGTGTATGTATATATATTTGTTGTTATTAAATCTCGACTCTGGTTATAATTTATCTAATAACAAATTGTTGTCCAATTTTGATCGTTCTAGGAAGCAACCGATCGTCTAACTTCGCTCATAAATGTGTCCGATATGTCTGTAGCAACATTGATTTTGTTCTCTGTTCCATATTCTATGACCCCTTCATTTTTACTTCCGACCTGTTCGCAAATCGAGTAATGTTCACGTTTCATTGTCGTGTTGTCTGACGAGGAACGACAGTCCTCACATCTTTCGCAGAAAACATTGTAATCTCTATCGAGCGGATCAGTTACATCGGAATATAAAATAAATTCAGCTGGATAATTCTGTTTTGCATCCTTTTTTCTCTCCGCGGTCTACAGGTTCAGAAAGATCACCATTTTTAGGGGCTGCTCGGTCAGGAAATCGCTTTTTTTAAAGGACCCTGTCCCCACGATTATAATCCTGGATGTGAGAAACGTTTGTGCTCTCTATTTATTATTAATCTTTTAATTATTAATTAAAATCGCGTTTCAATTATTGAATTACGATTATTAGATTATTATTCCAAATTCATTGAAAGTATAATTACATTCTATTAATTTTTAATATTCTTCGTGGGGTTTACAGAAGAAACGTTCAAGATTTATAGAGTAGTTAACGTAAATCTAAAACCGAATTTTGTGAATGTAACAACGAAGTTGCTTCTGTTTATAATTTTACTAATACAGGTTTACCATCATAAATAAGAAGACGCATTAACATGAACTTTATATTTTCTTTCGAAAAGAATACGTTAAATTCAGAAGTAAGTTAGTCATTCACCATTCCGGAACCATGATTCGCTCCGACAAAGTTGAATCACCGATTTACGTTAATCGAAAGTAACCAACGAGTACTTTACACTCTAAAAATCTCCAACCATCTTTTTCTAGCATTACCCGTCTAATTTTACGATTCGTAATTAACCGGTCTCTATGCTTTCAAAGCAATCACGACAGCGTAACGCTAGTGGGGAAGTATGACAATGAAAATAAACGACAATTACGCAATAACCGAAAGCCAGATTTACCTGTGCTGGTTGCACTAAGGTGGGCAGCCTGGCGTTTAATCTTCGCCGAGTATCGCGAGACAGGGACCGATAGAAAACAATGCTAATGACGCACAGCAACAAAAATATCAGTAATATAATGCTGAGCCACGAGGAACCTTTCGATTCTTGGGCTACGTCGTTGCAGTATGGCGATGAATAAAATCCTCCTGGATGATACGGATAAGGGCCGTACGGATTCAAATGCGGATAAGGTGGCGGATAGTATATGTAAGGTGGAGGATGCGGTGGATGCTGCTGATGGAATCTATCATCTGTTGGATTTGCAATAGGAGATCTTGATCGAGGTGGCGACCGATAGGGAGAATTAGTTGCACACATCTAAAATCCTGATAATTTATAAGGTTTCTTTCTTTTCGTCAGACAGTGAGTTTAAAATATGCTTTCTGTAATTTCATCGAAATTGCAGATTTCACCCTTCTATCGCAAGAGCGATAATTTTGTTTTATGATAATTACAGACTTGAGGTTAAACGTCATTTCTCATGCATAAATTTTGACATCATCAATGTGGTAAAGAAACTGTATATCGATAGTGACGTTAAGCGTAACAAAATAACGTGTATTAAGTAGTAAATCGAATTTAAGTTACGTTAATAGATAATGTGAATGATACTTACTCTATGATTGAGATCAATGACATCATCCTCGAGGGAGACATCGCTGTACATATCGTCCGCGGGATCACAGTTGGAGCCTCTACCAGAGCTATTAAAGCTGCCGCTTCGGTAAAGTTGACTGTAAAAGGAATAATTAAATACGGAGTATTATTAAATATTCGATTAAATACTCGACATATAAAGATAAATATTCGATAACATTTAAAATATTTTTTGGATTATTCGAGACGCTTAAGTAACGACTCGATCGAAATGAAAAATGCAACGTTAGCAAGACAATGACATTTTCGAAGTAGGATACATTTAAAAATGTAAAATTTCGTAAGAGGATAAATATAGATTATGAGGTAAAACGTATATTCCAAGCATTTATGGAAACGTAAAAGGAAATGGGATGTCGAAGTGCGTGTACAGGCAGTGCCCACGCTTTAGAAAGTCTATCGTTTTGCGTTTCGTGAAAGGATCGACTTGAAAATTATCAGTTGAATAAGGACACTAAAGTTCTTTCTATGAATTGTAAATTCTTCGCTGCTGAGTTACATCGTTGCTATTGTTATCCCATGACGTCAACTTACCAACTCTTGGGATGAAATAAAAATATCCTTCCCAACTTTTTAAGGTACCTTTCCACGATCAAGATATTTAAAAACACACAAAACGCTTGGACTTGTTCATGTAAAATTTCACTAGTATTCTCAACTCGCAAGACTATTTAATCACCGATTAAAACGATTTTCAAGGTATGGTTAAACAAAAACGATTTACGTAATGCATTGTGCGTTGTTATCGTAAGTAGAACCCAAATAATTAACGACTCGTTCTTACCTTGCTAATGCATTGGAACTAAGTCTCTTCCTTCCGGAACTGGAAAAAAAAATAACATGACCGTGAAAAATATGCTAAGATATTCTTACGTAAGAGAACTTTTCGCTACATAACTGTTAGAATACTGTTAATGAATTTCAGCTTTGAATTACTCTTTCGTTTAACATTTACATCTAATTTTACGATTCTTTTGCGTTTTTATATTTACTCCAATCTCGAAATCACCGATCTTATAAAGAAAAACTTTTGAACGAATTAGTATTCTATTTGCCAACAAGGTAAATACCTAAATCGACAACGAGCCAAATTACGATTTCTATAAATGAATCAAATAGTCGGAGAAAATAGATGGAGGCTAAGATTCGTTGTGAAATAGTAAGCGAAGCCAAGAAAATACTATGTATGTATCTATTAACGATATAATCTGAAAGAGAATTAACAAATCGATCTATTCTATTCTAACGTCTTTAGTAAACATGCGATATGCAACTTAAACAATGATCTTTTACATAAATCTAGGCAAGACACTTGTCCATTTATATTTTTCCTACTTTAGCATCCGATCACAAAAGTAGAAGCGAAACGTTCCATTCGCGAAAGCACTTTCTTCTTTTTTTCTCTTCGTTCTTTCTAACAATCAATAGCTCAAATCATCCGAGACCCCTTATACCGGATACAACTCTGAGAATACCACTAACTTGTTTATTTATAACAAGTCGAGCGTCACGACTCGGAAGCAGTGAACAAATGCAAATACCGTACAGTTAGTTGCAATCATATAGTTCAACCAACTGTCTTCGTGAAGTGAATATTATCCAACAAAATTCTTGTGACGCAATCGTGGATACAAGAATGGAGAAGTATTGTGTGCGCTATCTAACATTGTTCCTCGCATATACTACTGGTAACGACTTCCTTCGCGTCGTACAGATCGTTACAGACATGTTCCTGAAAAAATTTAACGAGTTTCTTGTAGATGACTCTGGATACCTTTTCTCGGGAATTAAACGAGTTTCTTATCTGTCTCGGTCTATTAACACGACCAGACGGCCATAATTTATCAGACGGTTTCGCAGGAGCAATTTTTTCGCACGCCAACCTCGTCATTGTGTTCCATCTCATATAACTCTTCTACTACATTCAGGGAGCATTCATCTCAACGGAATATGTCATAATTTGTCCCATTTTTATGTTTCTTGACTCGAGTATTTAGATGTCCAACCTTAAATATTCAAATAATTATAAACTTGATTTTAAAAGAGGCACACATTTGACAATAAAAATCCAGAAATTCAAATATTCAAATATTTGAATATAAAAATTTAAATATTAAACAAATGATATTTAAATGGCATTCGAAAGTTTAAATATCCAAACTTTTAGTTTAACGAATATGAAGGTTGAAATAAGAAGTTTGAAGGTATTTCAAAGTACAATTTCAAGTACTATTTCGAAATGATGAGATTTTAACTTATTTGAACTATTTGAATGAATGTTTCCATAGCAGCTGAAGGAAATACGAAATAAACAATTAAAAAGTTTGGAATTTGTGGAAGAAAAAGAACAAATAAAAACTTACCACGGAGGTGTTCGCCTAAGTGACGTTCGTAGCCAAGAATGCCTTCCTATGGTTGAATTAGGGCTTCTTGGATTTCTACTGAAAACAGAACAAAGGCACTTGAATAACGTATGTATATTTAGAAACCCTAATAATAGTATACTGTCATATTCTAAAATAAAAATTTATAATTCTATTAATAAACAAGTAAAATATATACACTAAAACCACGATTAATTTATAATCTTTACTACTGCCTTTTCATTAATTTACTTAATTAATGTATAAATATTCACGATATTAAATATAAATAGTATATTGATATATCAAGTATTAAGTGGTAATGATAGATATAAATGTTTACAAAATACATTATTGTTAAATTAATTAAGAGAATCACGTTGTCTTGATAAAGCACGCAGATTTGCAACGATAATTAATAATTGTCGAAGGATGTCACGAAATTACGTGATTTAAAATTCCAATGTTTTAAAGTAGTTTCTGTGTTTTTACTGGTGAGAAACTTTTTCGATAATTTTAAAATATAAATACGATAAACAAAATGAAAAAAGAAAAAAAAAATAAAGAATATAAAAGTACATAAATACTGCATAATTATAAAATACACGTGTACGTAAAAAGTCTAAGAATGATTCTGAATATGCGGAAATGGAATATACGCAGTACAATTCGGATGAAAACGCAAAAGATAATATTAATAATACCAGTAAGTACGGAACATAATAGTATATTCGGTTATATTTTCTCCTTTCACGTGAAAGTTTTTTACGCATGAAATCAACATAGCAACGCACTAATTTAATTGTGAGAATAGATTTGTTCGAATGATATACATACAGGATGTGAGAAAATCTGTATTAAATTTCAATGTGCTTCGACGAAGCATATTCCGGTAGTGCAACTTTGAAACAAGTATAATACAAAATGAAAGCTACACTATAAAATATTTTCACATACATAAATCATTTTAAGCAAACATTCAGATATCATTCAATGTTTCACTAAAAAAAGATGCGATATATAAAATATATTTACGTTATATGAATGCATCTATTTCACTAATTCATGCACGTGTACAGAACGACCAAGGTACCCTCTACAGGTCATATCGGAAACTGAAGCCTGCCGAATTTAAAAAAGTTCGCGCGCAAAATTAGTGATCCCTTCAAACTAGTATAATATCGCTACTTTTACACATAACCGATCAATATACGGAGAGTGTATGCATATATACATATATAGACGTATATATATAACATCGATACATAGACTGTTTACACACAACACACACACACACACACACACACACGCGCGCGCGCGCGCGTGTGTATGTAGGAAGAAAGAAAGCAATGAACTTACTTGTGAGAATTGGTACCCGTAGGTGAAGGTGCAGAACTGCTACCACCTGGTGATTCCACCCCGTCATCAGCATCACCTTCGACAGATCCAAACGCTTCGTAACTCTCTTCTTCGTCGTGATTTTTGGCAGACTTAACGTTAGGTGGCACGGTAGCATCGGCGTGTTCAGGACTAGCAGAATAATGCCCGGAGTCTTGGAGATTTGGATTGACCAGGTTATGCAGGTCGACCGACATAGAAAGCGAGGGCGGACCGCTTTGGCTCCATTCGACAGCACTAGGAGCTCCGTTTACATGACCACCCTCATCCTCCACGCGATATGATTGGCGGGTGCTCGGTAAGATGGCGTCACCATCACGAGCTACGTCACTGTCAGACACGACGACACGTGATGTAGCCACGCTGTTAGCTGGTGAGACAGTTACACCAGGCGAACGGGAGCTTACCATCCTTCGTTATCGTCCAGATTGGAGCCGAAGCTCGATGATCAAGAAGAACCGAGGGATGCCCGAACTCTTTCGATCACTGACTGCCTCGCCGGTAGAACCGGTCGTTACTGAAAAACGTTCTAATGAGTCAGACGCTCAGAAACGGTAAGAGAGTAAGACAACAAGGAATAAAAAGATAAAATGGAATGTAACATGATCTCCGTTTTATCTTTTTAACATTCTTGACCGGCGAACTAACGGCAAGCCTTCGAGGCAGAGAGAAAGACAGAGAGAAATTTTTATCCGTAACACCTCGTACTCTACAGAGTAACGTATTTACAATCTATGTGAATGTGATTTAATGAATATGCAACGTTATGTAGCTTAGAGTCCGAGAAAAGCGTGAGAACCTAGCCGCACTAGTCATGGTACACCGAGTCAGACTTCAACGATACAACAAAAGTCGAGCTAGTACGTCACGGTACGTACGTATTGTTTAAGGTCAAGAGATATTTTCCTTTTTCTTTTAAACGAAAGCAATAATTTAAAAAATATCAATCCTCCGAGATTGCACGTGAGATAAAAGGGAAAATTCTGACTGTTTTCCGTTCATTCTACTGACTCGTAGAAGAAATGTATGTCAGTCATGACTGTGACAAACGTGTGTACATTCAGTAACATAGAATGACTGATTGAGGACAGTAAAAAGAAATATAACCATATGTTTCATGGTGAGTCATCTTTTTGAGAGATTGTAAGAAGTCAGAAAACAAAGACAACTATTATTTATATTACAAAAATAAGGATCACTTGAAATAAACATGTGATCGATTAAAGCTTATTGTAGATCAAAGTAAAAATTTCATCGAATTAAAAAAATAAAAATCCACTATTTAACTTATATACATTATATGCATAACACAAATACTTAACAGTAATTCCACAAAAAATATTGAGCAAAGTAATCATGGATTATGTATATATTGAATTATATCATACAGGATTGTATGTTATTAATTCAATCGATTTTCATATCCTGTTAAACATATCTTGCATATGTTAGCCCTATATAGTGTAGTCGTATCAATTAAAATAATCAAGGAAATAATCATAAAAGGGAGTATCATTGATAAAATTGTATTTTAATAATCAAATTTCAATCGAGTGTTATTGTTTGAAAAGTAATCAAAATTTGTTTACTTTATATTACGTTATCCCATTAATGCAGGCACTAAATTTGGAATAGCTATTAGTTTGAACACCGATTTAACAAAAGATATGAAAGTTAAGTGAAATGCATCACATAGTGACTCTTTTAAACCCTGAAATGTATAATTTATTTACAGTAAGAATGCCTTTTTTTAAAATATAAAATATATAGAAACATATATAAAAAGAAGACAGTTTTTATAAAATATAATATAAATATTTTGCGTCATTTTTCAGCCGTCATGTTGAAAACGAATATTTCTTAGACACACGTGCTATCACCACTGATCAATTTTTTTACTTGTTACATATTCTCGTATTAATCATTTGTAATTATTTACCTCTAAAATGACTATGTGATAATTAAATAATTATATATTTGTATTTAAAGTCTTGTAATAGATGCAATTACAAGTTAACAGACTATTAGTATAAACATCGAAATTTTTTTAATTTATACGAAACTCTCCTGTGTTACTTTTCGTCGATTGTAAATTAATACACGCAGTGTTGTTTTAAATACAAAGATCTTTATTAGCATTATTATGACTAGTTACGAAAATTATCCACGAGATAACTGGCGTCTCGGTTTCCAGGTACTTGTCACTCGGAACGGAATGCGTAGATGCGTTTCGAATCGCCGGGAGATTCCAGTACGCTATTTAGAGCAAGCTCGAAAGTGTAGACGAAGAATATATTTAACGCTCAACAGCGTATAATACTTCTAACCTTAATTATGATGACATGGGAGTATTGTTAGTTTTGTCATTATTCCGATTCTCATGAAAGTAAGATGGTTGTACAAGCTCTTTTAATTTGGAAATATCTTCTTCATAACGATCAGCGTAAACGTTCAACGTTTTCCAATTACAATAGTCGTCTCTGTTATTTATACATATTTTACATGAAATATTATTAAAAATATAATTTATTACTCAATAAAATAACATATAAATGTCACGGATTCTTGTCCATCCAAGCAATACATGTTATTTTCTGATCAACTATTATTCGAAACTTATTTACTGTTAATCTATACTAAAATAAATGACACAAGTTTTGAATTTTAAAAATAAAATTCAAATGCTATATTGGATTTAATGCTATTCATTAAAGTAATCAATGCTTTGTGTTTCTTTACCAATTATTCGACATTAGTATACTTCTTGCAATATTGAGAAGATGGAAGTTATGAAAATAAACAGTTCCTTGCATTACTATTCGTTCGTTGACTCACCTTGAATTGAACGATAGGTAATTCCAAAAAACTGCAGAGAAATTATGTTCACTGATGTATGAGACGAAGTTCCTTTGCTTCGAATAATCGGTCGCAATGGAGTGAACAAGTTAATTACGAACGCTTGACTGCGGAACGTATAGAACATAAGAAAATGAAAAATCCGAGGCAGATGCACCTTTCTAGCTGTCACCTGAAGTAAACACCTGTATACACTAAGCCATGTTCAGCTAATAGACGCACACAGAAAACCGTCACAGTAAGTATCCTTGATGCAGACAGGTATGCCCGCGAAAACACGTAGTTAAATTCACAGCATCGAATTCGAAGCAACAGATACATGAACACAACAGTCTTATGGCAATCGCGAGCAAACTAAACGAAAGCACAACCGAATCGTAACACGAAAACGAACGAAACGATCAGCCGAGAGGAGCCGTAGCAGGTACGCATGCGCAACGAAACAGGAATGTTCGTGAATACACGAATACGTTTACTACACCTATATACACCACACTAAACATCACGGTCGTACCCGCAGGTACGAGAAAGCACCAGTGTTTCTCAACCTACGGAGTATTAACTTATTTAAATTAATATTAATTTACATAAGACTATTAGCTGTCATCGTTTTCAACCTATTAATTGTTTGGTTAATTTTTATAATTAAAACTCAATTTGCTTCGTATCACAATGTAAAATAATATTCTAATAAATTTAGTCGGTTTCAACAAAACACGTATTTATATCTCTGTTAAAAATATTCGGTTTTAATATCTTTTTACGATGCTGTAACGCTATCCGAATTTTTTTTATAAACCTCCTTATAAACCAATTCTTGCATTTGCATTCTGAGTAACATTCTTTTGTCAGCAGGTAATGTTCTTATATGAGGTAAAAGACTCATAAGGAAATAATAATTGTCATCAAAACGGTTGCCTTCTAAGGGATCTACAGGAATACCAATGTTAGTATCATTGTCACCCATGAGCACCTGCTCTGGTGAAATATTTTGTAGCATCATTTCGTTTTCAGTAAGATTGTCGGAAACACTTTGGAACTCTAGATTGTCAAAATTCTCCTCAGGTTCTTGTTTTACATCAATGTGATTGACAGTATCAATTTTTAATCCGTTATCGTTATTTATCGACAGCAGATGATTTGCAATTGTATTTCGGTCCTCCACACTTCTGTTTGTTACCGACGAACCATTCTGTATCAGCGCTCCATCGTTCTCACCTTCACTAGGCACCCGATCTTCGTCTTGACAAGAATTACTTCGTTCCCAAATAGGAGGACGGGGTAACATTTGTTCTTTTAAAAATTGCAAACTTTTAAAATGTATCCATACTGGCCTATTTCGATGAAATTTACTTTTACGATAAACTTGGTCTTTTTTTAATTCTGCCCGGAAAGTATCTCGTAAACCTTTCCATTTTGCTTTTAATACTGGTTCTGAAAAACGTAGAAGTAACATATTTTAATTATTTATGTATTTTAAATAAGTAATTTATATTTGTAAAATATTCTATCAATTTAAACAAATGGATTTAATTGTTACTAAAAAGTTGTATTACATATAAAGTACTATGGTACGTACATGGGCGCACGCGCGAGCGCATATACACATACGATTATATATAATTTGCACTTATATATAAAAGTATATTGATGCAACAAATAATTTTCATAAAATACATTTATAAATCAATAATTAAGTGACAAGAATTAAAAGAAACGAAAATAATTCATAAATATGGTAGTCAAAATTTATTGACTGCTTGTACGCATGCGTTTTTACCTATCAAGTTTGTACTTGCAATTTAAATCTTCACAAGCTATAATACTATAAACAACAACAAATTGTAAGTTATTAATGATTCATAAAGTAAAATTATATATAACTCTAAGATTTATATATTAAATTTAGCATATAAATTGATTTAAAGTACAATATATTCAGTAAGGTAACATTGTGAAAAAGTAAGGTTAACTGAGTCGCTATTCGTATTAGCGAGTACATTACAAAATACAAACTAAGAAAAACAAATAATATTTGTACTTTTAAAGTGAACATGTATATTTTTTGCATGTTAAGACATAATAAGTTAAGCTTTATGTATCTTATGCTACCAGAAACTTAAATAATTAGATAATATAACAAAAACATATAATGAATATAACAAAAAAATTGTTCTTAAATATGAATATAAATATTGTAATAATTATTTTATTCTAATAGTGATCGTAAAAGTTCATATTTATATGACTATACACTACTAGCAGTGAGACCAAAAATCTTTTGATAGAACGAATCGTAAAATTGCGCGCGCGAATGATATATATGAAAAACGATTTCATCAATGCACCTACTGGGCAACTTGAATATCGACGCAATCTCCATCCAAACGCGGTTCGTCACCTCGCGATTGTGATAAGAGATATGCCTTTGGTTCCAAAGTGCTGGCCGCTTATAAACTTCGGCGATTAGCCGATTCGCGTCCATCTTCACTTCGTCTCTCATGTTTTCCGGTTAAATGATAAAGCGCTTCTCTGTAAGTTTAACAGTATTGGCTTGTCAATCCGGCGAAAAGCACAGTATTAGCTTGTCAATCCGATAGGAACAAAGTATGGGCGAATACTAGCGCCGGGATAGCGATTAGCGCGCAGGACGCTCTCGGGTAACGATCGATTCGCGTTTCGCCCTCATCTTGCCCTTGCTAGCGCGAATGACTTCATCTTTCCTTTCTCACAAATAGTAACTTGTCATTTGGATGCCAATTATACATAAAAATGTAATTTATTTAATACATTATTAACTCTAAATTCTTACACATTAGTCGCGTTCCAATTTTTTTAATGCATAAAATATTAAATATTATTTTTAATTTTAATTACATTTCAAATTGTTTATATCAATAATTTAACAGTAATTTTTTTATTGTTAAAGGTAAATTTTAATGCTATTATATTATGCTTCTAAAGAGATTTATTTTTATTCTTTCAAAGTACCATTTGAAAAATATAAAAAATTATGTAAATAGAAAAAACAAAAATGCAAAACCCATATTTTCAGATGTTGAGCAATACAAATGATTTCGAATTAATAGCTCAAGGTGCTGAAGCACGTGTGTATAAGACCGTTTATTTAGGAAAACCTACATTAGTCAAAGAAAGATTCGAAAAGAAATATAGACATACAGATTTAGATATGCGTCTTACAAAAGATCGAATAAAAGCTGAATGTCGTGCTATAATTCGCGCTAAAGCAGCAGGTAAAATAACATAAATATCGAATTTAGTGAAACTACTTGTATTTCTTTTTTTCCAAATACTTTTTTTTCTTTTAAGGAGTCTCAACACCAGCCATATATTTGACGAGTTTGGAGCGACGATGCATTTATATGGAATACATACAAAATGCAATAGTATTAAAAGATTTTATCAATGAAAATGTTTTAAAGGAAATAAATATTAATCATTTACTAAATTTTATAGCACAAGGACTTGGAACACTAATTGCTAAGTTACACTCAAAAAATATAATTCACGGAGATTTAACTACTTCAAATGTACTTTTGAGGAATATTAACGAGAACGTTCATCTTGAAAAATATGATGGTATACAATTATAATGTCATAATTATAACATTAACATTATATTAATCATTTAATATTTATATTTGTTCCTTTTTTTTGTAGTTGCAAACAATTTTGTTATAATAGATTTTGGATTAGCTCGTATAGAATCAAGTGTGGAGGATAAAGCAGTCGACTTGTATGTCCTCGAACGATCGTTATTAAGTGCACATTCAGAAATACCTCTTCTGTTTTCAAAAATATTTGACACTTATCAGAAACATTATGCAAATAAAAATCAATGTCAAGAAATTGTTTTTAAATATAAGGAAGTGCAATTACGAGGACGGAAACGATTAATGATCGGTTAAGTCCAATATATTTTTTATAAATATATTAAACACATTTTATTAACATGTTTTCAATAATTTATACATGTTAAATATTTTATCATATATGAAGTTTGAGCAATATTGTTATCCTATTTGATATTTATAACTTTATATTAATTAATTTTCTTATTTATATTATTTTCGCTTAAACACTATTAACCTTGGGTCTATAAAAATCTTTATTAGTTATCTTTAACTAAAATACTTATTTTTTTGATAAAAATTCAAATAAATTATCAATGAAATGTAATGTACACAAAGTTGTATTGATATTTCAATTTACATAGAAACTTATTTTTCATATAATAATCTTATACTTGTTAAGATAAAACCTAAGGCCATTAATTGTAAGATATAACATATTTAAATAGTGGAAATAGTATTGGGTATAAAAATTTCATAAATAATACAATCAATATTAAATCTAATCAAATATTGAGCAATATAGTTATTAAAATGTTTATTTATATTAATTATCTGCATATAATAAGATATATAATCTGATTTGGCATATCCAACATGTATGTTTTTATAACATAGTTTACAATACTTATTTATATCAATGATATGTACTAAAAGAATTAAATTTTAAATAAAAATGCTTTATACCTAATAAACAGATAAAAACATTGTTTTTAGTAACAAATAATCAATCTTTAAACCACAATGCATAACTTTCTATGCAGAAAAAAAAAATAATTTCTTGATAGATAAATACTTTTCTTTGTAATAATGTTTAATTATATGTAACAAATTATTTAAGTAAATAATGAGTAATTCTATTATGTCCTTACTAAATGCGCTGCAAGTCCAAAGCACATATTATTCATATGAAAAATTGCTCTTGATAAAAATGTTGAGGTAAATTGCAAATATGCATGAAGCACTTGACTTTAAAAAATATTATGTGCATCAATGCTCTTATCAGTCGTATTACTATGATAATAATTATGAAAATGATCAATCAAAATGTAGTCCTGAATATATAATAATCCAAGTGACCTATGCATAACAATTTTATTATGAAATTATAAATAATTAATATTAAAGCAAACAATACTAAATAACTTTAAATTACCAAAAAACCAGCAAATGATGTCATAAATCCTTCTTTAGTTAATTCCCATATACCTCCAAATTCTTCTTCATCAATTTGTTGAAAATTGCTAAAATATAGGTATGTAACACCTGCATTAACTAATACAAATCTGAAATATTAAGCCATAAATGTGAGATGTATACATATAGATTTATAACTATATATTATTTGACATGTCCATGTAAAATAATTTTAACTTACAGTAACAGAGCTATGAAACCTTTTAAAGGTATAAGACCCCATCCTATACCAACTATAATGCCAATCGCTTGTCTAGCCCAATATATAACATCGAGAAATTCTTCCTAAATCGAATAAAAAATTTGTGAACATAACTATGAAAATAAATGGTAAACGTAATTAATTAAAGTGTGGTTATGTTTACTTTATCCGGCCATTCGGAATTCGCTGTTATCGCACGTGTCCATATACTTAAATCACATTTACCACCATTTCCGATCTTTTCAGATTTTGAACGTGACATTTCTACACCTTCTCAGCTTACTAATATAAAACATATAACGAAACTCATTAACATTTCCTACGTAAACGGAATTTTATACACTTTATTTCCTTAAACCTTCTACTGCTATACTTCCATCTCTTGAATTATGGAAATGTGCCAGATTTCGTACAATTTTTCACGCACGCGCACTCATCTTATAATTTATAGGTTTTATAACTTTTCATATTTATTTTAATAAATATTACATACATTTTTAATACAACTTAATGCTCAATATTCTAAAAATGTTACCAGTAACAATACACTTACAAAATTGTTAATTTTACTAATTTATATATTTTAAATGTTCAGCTTAAAAATATGATTAGAATTGTACAGCTACTCTAAAATATATTTTAATTTCATAACTATTGTATTGAGGAATATCATTTCACACTTTTAATATAAAAAATCTATTGAAATAATAATCATAAATTTATATTATCATTATATTAGATTGTTGATATATCTTTCAAAATTAATCATTAAAATTATTCAAACATACAATGCTATTATATCCAATGAGAATAACAATCAATACTGTATATGTAATAGGAATCTTTATTTACTAGTGAATTATATTGCATGATTAATAAACCATGTATCAAAATCTGCAAATATTAATATTTATTGGATGATACTAATAAAATCAATAGCAGATTTTGAAACACGCTTAATTGTACAACATATTATATATGCATAAATATAAATACAGGAATGTAATGAAGAAAGAGTGCTATGTACGCGCGCGTGTGTATAGTGTGTGTGTACATGTTAAATATTATATCACTCACCCATTGATACATAAATACTATAATTGCATTTAATATATTTACACATTAAAGTATGGTTTACTACAGGTGATTTGTTTTTAATATATAGAATAATAATTAATATGATATAAAAAAAGATAATATTTCGAAATTCAAAAGGTGACTTTTATATAAATCATTTTTTAAATTCTAACAAACTTTTATAGATGTACAAAATGATTTTGTTTTTGGCACAGTTGTTTAAATTTTCATTCTTATGTTACATTTATAAAATCCAACGCAATATTTTTTTATAAACATATAGTTTATTTACCTGTATTTTTAGATTTGTAAAAATCACCTGTAATACAATATGTGTACAAATTATTGTTAATAATAGTATGCACTCGTGCAAAATTCAAAGTACATACATGTTTATAAATACTATTTTATCATAGAAATAACTAAATCATAAATTTATCAATGACCATACAATTATTAAGTAACATCATGATTAGCTACCTTTTATGATACTGATTTGCTTACATTATTTGAAAATCTTTTACATTTATTTCTTGAATATTTTATAAATTTAATTTGTATTTAGTAAAATTTAGAATAAATAGATACCTGATAAAAAGAATGTCTTTAAGTAATTTTTAAATTTTATGTTCAATCCATACAATATATTATGACTGTAACTGTAAAAGTTAGTGTTAACTCTATTCAGATTTGTTAAAATACAACAATCACATTTTGTTCCACAATTTGTTTAATTATGTTTGGAAAAGGATATTTTCTGTTTAACATGCAATATTGTTATATATTTCTAAATATCTATTTTGTTAGTCATAATTATTAGTATAAACCCAATATCAAATAGATGTTCAAATATTTATTTGTCTATAAGAACTGCAACTATAATTATGGCTAATTTATCTATGTGTAACTTTTTTACACGTATATGTACATAGGTCTTTTGCTGTTCAAAAACTTTTAATGTGTTTATGTAAATTGAATTATATTATGCTCATATTTTGCAATATATTTTTACATCATACAAAAAAATTGTTTGTAAAAAAGCTGCTTCTTTATAAGAGGACATATATAGCAGGAAAACTTTACTAAATTATTATTAAGTATAATACATCTTCAACAAGATATAAAATAGCAAATACAGCTTACAAATATTTCAAAAGAATTCTTGGAATATAATAATAGTCTTTTTCTAATTAATTTAGTTAAAAATTTGGTTTAGTTTTCTTCTGCTCGTGCATATTATGTTATATATGCATTATATAATGTTTATATATTTTGTTACTAAATTTTATAAATCAATGATAGTCATTGACAGTATCATATCTTTTTACAAAAAATCTTTTAAATCTTTATTGTATGGAAAACAAATCATTTGTTATTTTATATTATATTATATGGCACACTTCATATATTTTATGATTTTTGAAATTTACTTTGTGCACTTATCAATTCCGATTGTATTTAAGGAACATTAAATAAAAGGTAATATAATTTAATAAAAGTTATATGAAAACAAATATAAAAATTATAAACAATAATTATTCTGATTTAAATAAAATTATGTTTTAACGATCACAGATCTGTTACAACTGGTTATGTTAAAAATAAATCCAAATAGCTATCATGAAATTATAAAAATTGATTTCGGAAGACATCCCGAGGTTGATTAAATAATACGAACAAATATTGTTTAATATCGATAAGAATACATTGTGCTCGTTTTTTGGTAACAGATCAGCAGTCATACACTTAAAATAATTAAAATTATGTAATTTATAATCTATAATATAGTCTAATAATTTAAATGTACAGACAAACAATATATAAATATTTGAATGTTAAAACAAACATAACATGGTTCATCTTTCAAATAATATCATTGAAAATATCAAACAGACCTCTTTCTAAGAATCTGAAGGAATGTAGAAGTATTTAATATGTTTTTTATGGAAGTAAGTGTATTAACTTATTGCAATGAAAATATTAAATAATTTTAGTACATTAAATGCAAATACTTACTTCTAAATTAAGATAAACCTCATAAAAATTACAGTTTTATAAAAAACTATAAGATTTTTAATGCCACCTTAATAATAAGTTGGTACTTTCTATAGAGACCCCCAGTACCCTGTCCTTATATATTATGTTAGCACTTGTTTTTACATATGATTTTATATGGCACAAATGTGTCACATCGTATATATTTTGTGCCCAATATAAAATACTTTGAAAGATATCTTGATAAACATCCAGTCATTGACATTAACTTGTAAATTATTACTGCATTAAGTCACGATCAAACATCAACTACGTCATTATTGTAATTGAAATTTGAATCACGTAAAAATGAAGTACGTCGAAGTTTAAAACTTATACGATTTTCTTCAACCGTTTTCGGCACTTCCGTTACCTAAAAATATAATAATCGCATGCACAGAATTATATTTTACTTAAAATAATACATTAAGATATTTCTATAATCTTTTAACGATGTCTGTGTGTTATCACAAAACATATAATCTATATTAAAAGAATTAAAGTTATCAACTTATGTTAATGGATTTCAAGCGCAAAACAATTTTTTTTAAGCTTTTATAAGAGGTCACAGGTATAATATTTCAAATGTTGCACTTTTTTTGTTGAATTAAATGATAAAAAGAATAAATAATAAAAAAACAAAACAAAAAAAAATAAAAAAACAAAAATCAGACATTACATAAGGTACCTTGATATCTGGTTGGTTGATAGAACGTTGAAGCACCGACCTCCATGCTGCAGGTGCGGTATGTTCTAAAATAATATATACAGCAAGGATTCTTAATTTGAGGGTTCAACATGCATATTTACAATATACTTGGAATTAACAAGGAACCGATACTTAATAAAAATTATGCGTGAATCCAGTGGTGTTTATAAGGTTACTATATACACTGAACATGCAATAGAAAAACGCATTTTTAGCTTACCATTTTCTTTCCTCTCTGTTTTACTTTTGTTTAAACTAGCTGCCAATTCTCTCACTGATCGTTTCTCTACACTTGTATTGCTTAAAGAACTAGCAGTACTACTTGCTGATAATGTTGGTGGTAATGATGCAGGACCACTTACACCGCTATCTGTTGATTCATCAAGAGCATCTCCAGAATCAGGTGTATTTCCTG
>NW_016927446.1:25988-33584 GCF_001483705.2 Eufriesea mexicana
TGCTGAAGTATTTGGACTAGAACCGTCGCTTAATAAATTAAATTCTCCTAAAAGATTAAATTCATAAAAAAATTAAACGATATATATTATAAACTGAGAATTTCATTATTCAATAATTTTTTCTCTTTCCATACCAGATTTTCTATCGGTAGCCATACTCCAAGGTCTTGGCTTTGGAGCTGTTACAGGTGGAACAGGCTTATTTTTTGAAAGAGCACCATTGTTTTTTCCATCTGTGATGGAACTATTCCCTTTGGTTAAAGACCTTAGTACTGGGGATTTTGATGATTCTGAATTACTTTTTGTACTGCTACCATTTGTTGGACTACGAAGATCAAAACCAGTCGATCTTAATTTAAGAGAAGGCAAAGGTTGATTTGCAGTCTTATCCGTTTCTATTACAGCTTTTTTTGTTAAACTTTTTCTGTTTTCATAATCCTTAGAGATAGTCATTGCATCTGAGGAATTTATAGCTGTTGTTTGTTGTAATATTTTATTATTTTCATCCGAATCTCGTAAACTGCGTGTACTTGTTCCAGAACCAATAATTGGTAATGTACTGCGTTTAGATGTGTCAGCGGAATTACTAACACAACTATTATATACATTACTACTTGTATCTTTATTACTATCAGATTTTGCAACAATTCGTTCATGATTTTGAGCATTATCAGTGGTATTTCGTCGAGTTAATGGAGAAGCAGTTAATGGTGAATCACCTTGAGATCTTCTGCCAACAAGTGGAGAAAATTTTTCTAAATTATCACTAGATCGTGATCGTGGTGTAGGTTCGAGAAGTGTTTTTAGCATTGGAGAACTACAACCAGGTTTTTTGTCCATCTCAGGTGGAATACTTTTGTGACTTGTAAGAGATAAATTTGGACTACCATCAGTTGGAAAAGTATGCAAAGAACTACAGTAAAATAAAAAGGTGAATCAATATACATAATTTTCATTAAAAAAACGATAAGTTATAATTTTAAATATAATACCTATCATCGCTAGTAGGAGATATGAGAGGTGTTGTTGGTGTAGTTGGCCTGAAAAACACATCAAGCCCTTCTCCAAGAGCAAGACCATCCACTTGTTGATCAGGTCTCAGCATTGGCCTTGTAGGTGCTCTGGTTTTTGTTCTACGTGGTCTAGATTTTACTAAATGTTGCAGTTGTTGTCCTACAGTATTAGGTAATTCAGAAACAGAATCTAATGATTCTGTCAAAGAATGTTCTGTTTCTGAAATAGCTAAAAACATACATTCAAGATAGAAATAATATATTTATTTGTATTTAAACATTATAATATTTCTTATCTTACAAAAAATATTAACCTTCTGCTTGACTTTTTGGTAATGATGGTAACAAATCTGGAATGTCATCGGCTGAAAGACCTTCCACAGAATCGACTACAGATTTCGGTCGCAATTTCCTTCCGTGGAGACTTTTTCGTTTATTTGATAAATGTGGCGTAGCCTAAATAAAAAGAAAATAATTGTTAATATAATTAATAAGTTTAATATTTTTTGTTAATAATCCTTATTTGCAATTACATACTAAAAATAATATAAAATTTAACCAACAAATGAAATGTTCATTATATATGTATCTTACTTACAAGATTTAAATAATCCAATTTCTAGACAGACATGGAAGTTTCATATTACAGTCATTATAATAAACATTATTATAACATATAAATCGAATTCTATACATAAACAAATTGTGTTCTTTTACCATAGGAGATTGATCACTGGAACATTGACCAATAGAATTCACAAGTGAGTAAGTTTCTGGTGGACAATCTTCTTCTGAGGCAATACTAGTTCTACCAACAGGTAATGCTGTAGATACGCCTACAGTGCTTGTAACTCCTATAACACTTCCACTACTCATTGAACCAGCACTAGGCCGTAATACGTCAGGCGTACTGCTTCTTGTCCTACTATCACAGTCACCAATCTAGAAATATCAACATGAATATCAATGTCAAAAATAAAAGATTCCAAAATTAAACTTTCGATATAATACCTTTTAGCATGTATTTAACAGATATGAAGTATATTATACATACTAAGTTTTTATAGCTTCTTGACAATGATTCAATTACTTCATCTGTTATTCTATCGGATACATGTGCAGCAACTGCCAAATTTAATTCACTATAAAAAAAAGTGGAAATAAATAATTATAAATAATAAAATAAAATAATAATTATGTAACAAATAAATATTCAAGTCAAAATGACTATGTAATTATAATTCATACTTGACTCTATTAACTATATCTGCTCCAGCTTGTTCGGTAATAGTAGTATGTATGAATTCACTACTAATTTGATTTTTTTCTTTACAACTACTTCGTAAATCATCTTCCACTGCAACTGATTCACTTTCGTCGCCTCTAATAACCGTTTGTGAAAGTATTGTAGGACATTGTTCATTTGCACATTTTATCATAGCATCTAAGGAATCCTATATTTAAATTTTAACAATTAAAATTTATTATATTCTATGCTATAGTGATATATGTTTAATTATACAATACCTGTAAATATATGGTTACAACTTTATGAAGTTCATTTGCCATTTCATGTAATTTTAATTCGATGGGATTATTTTCATCTCGTCGTTGTAGAACTTCATGTAATCTGGGTAAAAGCTAAAAGAATATCACTTACATAAAGATTTATTCAGAACTTAATTATTGTTCAATATTTTATACCTGCTTTGAATTATCTGCATCTTGTATAAGTCCAGTTGCATAATTAATGTCATTATTAGAATCACAACTTTCTGCAGCAATAGCTTTAATTGTATCTTGAGTTTGTACAACTAATCTATCGACCATTTGTTGTGTAGAGCTTAATAAAAATCCTTGTTGCAATCTAAATGCCTGTCCGTGACTATATTTACACGGTGTGACATTTCTTTGTAATAAATCTTGAATTTTTTTAGCTAATTGCTCAGTTTTATCAGCAGAAGTTTTCATACAAGGTTGTAAATCATAAATTGGGAATGGCATATGTCTTACACTACAATTTCTACAAAAATGTGTTATAAATAAGAAAAAGTATTAATAAATTTGCATTAATAATATAAAAAATTACATACTTTTCTAAAGCATGAACAATGTCAGCATAACCTTGAAGAGTAATATTATTTTTATCATAAATTATGGTCCGCAAATGATTATTAATTTGTAGGGCTTTTGCCAACAACCTAGCACCAGGATCTCCAATCTGATTACCACTAATATCTAAAGTATGAAGACATGTATTACTACCAAGAGCATTGATAAGATTGTAGAGATCAGATTTCAAGCGAGAATCTGGTAAATGTAATGCTTGCAAAACACAATCATCTTCTTGAAGCATTTGGACAAGTGCATCCATTACAACAGCAATATGTTTGCTTTTCATGCTAACAGTATTGCGACCCATATATAGTTGTTTGATAGATTTATTTTTCCCTATAGCAGTTACTACTTGTGCTAAATCAACATCCATATCTATGGAAACACATATACAAAATACAAAATTCAAATATTGATGCAATAAATTTATTTATATTTTTATATACTTACTACTATCTGAAATATCCAATGATGCTATGCAACGTACACCATGAATGCATGATTCCAATACATGAGCACCCATGGAGCCTAAATTGTTTCCACTCATATCAAGTTCTAAGCCAACTGTACTTTCATTACATGCCAAACCAAGTAACAAATGTTTTAATGCTTCTAGCGGCAATTTACAACAAGATATATTTAAGTACTTTAATGAAAGTGTAGCTGTAAAGAACTGCTTAAAACTGGGAGGTATTTCTTTGGTCTTTTTGCTTGAAAAAGAGTTGCGAGCAACATTTAAATGGACTAGATTAGTTGCACAACCCCGTAATAAAGCACCAAACAACTAGACAAAATAAATATAAAATATGAAATTTGTTATAGTCAAATTTTATATGTAAAATGTTAAAATACTTACACATTCTAATGTTGTATCTGTACCACTTAGATCTAAATGAGTTAGGCTGTTAGGTTGTGCCAAAAAATTACATAAATTCTGTAAATACATAATATATTCATATCAATAATATAATAAATTATATTGCTTGCATTTTATTTATATTTTTTTACTAATTATTATATATATCAATATAATTATTTACTATACCAAAGTTTACTTCATCATATAAAAATAACTTACATTAATATCATCTTTTAAAGAATTTTCTGAAAGATTCAAATATTGTAAACTAGTTGGCATGCTTCTATTTAAACTTAGTGCATGCGCAATTTGACTTATTCCTTTTCCAGTTAATCCACAATGTGCCAAGTTTAATTTTTGTAAACCTTTAGGTAATTTTCCAACAGGTCCACTTAAATGTGCACCTCCTTAAAAATAATATTATTATAAGTGATGTTATTAATGGACGCATATATTTATAATTTAACTAGTCCATTTAATAATTAATAATTGAATTAAGCGTAGTAACATATAATATTATATGTATTAAATAAACATAAGTGCATGCTATGTATATTATAGAACTAAATATACGCCATAACAAATATTTTTTTAATTTTAAGGAGAATATGAAGATAAAAATGAAGGATTACATTTCTAAACATAAAAGGATAAGGGAAAATTTAAATAACAGTAATGGTTATTTGCACACCTTGCATTAACTTGGCTATTATCCCACACAAGCTAGAGGCTCCTACAAAAATATAAAAATAAAAATTTGTACAGGGATATTTAAAAAATATACTTAAAAATTGGATGAAAAATGAAGAGTTGAAAACATAAAATGGCTCTACTAAGGAGAAACATTCTATATAAAAATCTTTACAATTAATACTTACCTTTGTCCTCAATGGTATTATATGATAAATCAATAGTCTGTAACATTGTATTAGCATTAGAAATTAGAGCTAACGATAATTTGTGCGCAAAATCCCTAAAAAAAAATACTATATCAATTTATTTATTAAAATAACTTTCATAATATTTATGTATTTTCCTATTTTTACCATTTGATTCCAAGATTATCTAAATAAAGTTCCTGAATGGAAAGGGATCTACGCATAACATGTAACAATCTTTCCAAAGGTTCATGACTTAGTTTTAGATGAGATGCCCTTAATTTTGTAAACCAAGTATTATATTCCAAGGCAGAAATGATTGGCACCAAATCTTTTTGATCCAAGTGATCAAAATCTCTTAAATTTAACTCTCTTGTATCATGAGAGAGGTATATTGTATCAACATCCTATAAATGTAAATTTTCTTGGAAAAGATTCAATAATGTCAATACATTTTTATATACTTTAGCAAGTTACCCAGGCTACTTCTTCTCTATATGGTACACCATGTAAATCACACATACATGCATATTGGGTTGAAAACCCCCCACAGGGGCCTGTATGTCTTGTTGCTTCTGTACTTCTAGCTAATTCACTACCTCTTATACTCTGCAGTCTACTAGCTGGTATTACTTCTATTTTTCTTATAATGTAACTATAATAAAAATTATAATATTAATGTTAGATCTTTCAATGTTACAACAAAAAAGAAAAAAATGCACAGTAACATAGTAAACACTTACTTTAATGGTACAGTGGGAAAGATATTTCTAATTGCAGTATGTAAGGCCTCGATCATTGCATCTACTTCTGTAGTATCTGCACCAGCTCCTGTAGTTGTAAAATTGTAATATCTTTCTCCAACGCTTAAAGATAGTTGATTTGATCTTTTGGATTCTATAGATGTTATTTCTAAGTAATGAAAATGGCAGTCGATCTGTAAATTAATACATTATTAGAAAAATAATCAATTTTATTTGTAATAACAAAATAACCATATAATCTTACTCTTGTGGGCACTTTGGCCGTTAAGAGAAACAAACGGCATGGTGAAAAAACCTAAAAAACATAAAAATTTTATTTTTCATTGAACTATCATTTTTAATAAATCCATATTTATTTTATTCTATAATATTCTACCATTTCAAACATAACTTACCAGAACACGATTTTCTTGCTTATCTTGTTTTGTTTCCAGTTTTACAACATTTTTTAATAATATCTTAACATGTTTACCCAATAGTGCTTTCACCGATTCTACAAAAAATGAATAATTTATGAAAAGTTATTCACTTAAGTTAATTATAATTTGTAAAATGTATAAAATAACTAAAAAGATATATAAAATTATAGTGTAACTTAATTTGCGTACTTGTAAAATAAAATAAAAAATAATAAAACTTTATAAACATTGTTAAATAATGTATTTTCTTAATATATGACAGTTCAATGATACGAACGTAAACATTCAATAGAAGACAAACCGTTTAAATCTTTCGTAAGTTGCGATCTGGTTGACATTTTGTTAATTGGCTTATTTTTCAAACATCAACAAGCCCATTTAAGACATTGTTTTTTGTCACACGGTTATTAAAGTTTTGTAACTTGTTTAAAAAAATGTTAAGATAAAGGGCGATGTCACGAAACTATAAAGCTGAATAGCCGCCATATTAGCACCTGCCCGTGATCCATTCTATTCCAATCCGGTCAGTTCCATTCTTACAAGTGTATTTCATTTTTTTTTCTCTCCGTACTAAATATAACTAAAAAAAAATGGTAAAATAAAACGATATTATAATCAGTTTATCCACTGATTTTGTGTATATGGGTAATGTTTATAAGTAATATAAAGTTCTTTATTAAAATATTCCTTTTGTAGTAGTACGATGACATATTGAAATTATATCTCATCACAGTAATAAATACTTATCAACACTTAAAATATAAAGATACTATTAAAATATTATACAATATTGTAGAATAATATTTCAGTACTAATTATGATACATTAAAATAATTTTTATATGTACAATGGAAAGATAAAATAAACTTATAGCATATGTTTGTGTTATATTATTTTATTATAATCTTAGGCTTAACCATTTAGTGTCACGCAGCGCGATCGCGCTATTGGGGTGCTGTGCTAAAATGTATCATGGCGTTTAGTTAATAGCTTAGTTTCAAGTCAGTCATATGAAAGCTTCCTTTTTTAATTACTATCTCTTTTTTTTTTCAATTGAACCTAAATCATGTGCATAATTAAGCAGCTTTACTTTATTTATTTTTATTAAAGTAACTATTACTATGCCTAGTAACTATTACTATGCCTAGTAACTATTATTCAGTCAGATAAAGGAAACACTATCGCGCCGCATAGCACCATTTCTGACATGAATTTTTAAAGACCTCTGGCACTAAAACAGTTAAATTTACATTAATTAAACATGTTTGCTATAAAAAGAGTTCTGAATAGAATACAAATTCTTTCTTGTAGAACTTGCACCACACAATCAAAATTAGTTGAAGTTACGCAAGATGATACAGGTAATATCATTTTTAATTTTATGAGATATATTATTATTTAATAATTTTTCCTGTCAGGTATCGCTATAATATCAATGAGAAATCCACCTGTAAACAGTTTGAATAAAAAATTATTGGATGCTTTAAACATGTCCTTAATAGATACCCAGAAACAAAAATATCAAGGCATTATATTAACATCATCAAT
>NW_016927446.1:33720-42456 GCF_001483705.2 Eufriesea mexicana
CAGGACTTGATATAATGGAAATGTATAACAAAACTGAAAAAGAACTTACTGAATATTGGAATACATTACAAAACACATGGTTAACTTTATATGGGTTGGAAATACCAATAGCTGCTGCTATTAATGTATTATTTTTAATACTAGCAAAATAATTAACATGATCATATAATTTAATATACATCATTATCTTTCAAAAATATATAATGTAATTTTTCTTATAAAAAAGGGTGCAAGTCCTGCTGGAGGATGTTTATTAGCTCTTTCATGTGAATATAGAGTTTTAGTTCAAGGAAACTATACCATGGGTTTAAATGAAACACAATTAGGAATTACTGCCCCAGAGTGGTTTAGAAATCTTTACATTGAAACAATAGGATACAGAAGAGCTGAGATAGCACTTTTACAGTAATATTATGTAACAAATTTATAATAAAATATGTATCTTACTAATAATTTCTGTAATAAACTAAAAAATATTAATTTAGAGGAACTCTATTTCATCCAAAAGAAGCATTAGAGATTGGACTTGTAGATGAATTAACTTCTGATAAATCAAATGCAATAAAAAAATGCCAAGATTATATTAAAAGTTTCAAAAACATATCTAGTAAGTATATATATATATACACACATATATTTTTATTAATTAAGGAACAAGAATATTAAATAATTAAAATATTTATGAAGCCAAAGGTAGACAAAGAACAAAAATGGAATTAAGAAAGCATAATTTATTATGGTTGAAAGTAAACAGAAGTGCAGATCTTAATGAATTTTTAACATTTGTTCAGTTACCAGACGTACAAGCTGGATTAAAATTATATATTCAAACTTTGAAGAAAAAGTAAGAAACCTTAATTTAAATATTGTTTTTTCTAACTGATACATTAAAAATTTTATATTTTTATATGGCTTTTATATAATGTATTTCATATAAAGGTATATTAATATATTGGTATTATATAACACAATAAATATGTATAATTCAATAAAAATACTTACTCTTATATTGATTTCCAACATGACATTGACAAATCCTTTATCAAATTTTACGTATCAAGTGCTAATATAATTTCTGAATCATTAACATTTGGATTTAATTGTTGTAACAGTTGCAAAAGCTCTTGTTGTTGAGAATCAGCAAAATGTGATATTTCTAATATTTGTTGACTATTTCTTTCACTCTCATATCTATCAAAGTAAAACAAGATTGCTGTAAGCTCAAAAAAATGTATAAAAAGAAGAAAGACTTACTTTCTTATTTGTTCTATATATTCTTCGAGCCAAGTTTTTAATCGAGTTAACATAATATCCTCTCGAGCATCAATTACCTATAATTATAAAACTTAATATTTTAATTTTTAAAATACATTATTTTAATTTTCAAAAATTAAAATATATATGAATACATGTACTTGTAAATGTTTTTCATGAGAATTATTAAGATTGTAATTTAACATGTCTTTATCTTCACATAAATTCAATAAATGACGTGGTATTTTTGTATCATTCCCAAAACCACTAAGATAGTACAAAATTAATCCATTAATAGTGTCATTATACTCTGCTTCACAATTACGTAATTGTGAAAAATATCCTCGTGCAATTGTTAGAAAAGAATCCACCATATCAGAGATATTAATTCTAAATACTTCATTTATATCCTTTATTAAATAAGTTATTCCTTAATAATATTTTCAGTTAATTTTTCCATGCATAATTTACTTTAATTAAAATATACCTCTATTTGTTCATGTAGATCTACTTCAATGGACATCAATCTTGTCCATGCATCAGTTACTATATCATTAAATTCTTCAGAAAGTTGTTGTGCTTTTTGAGTTATATCTTCTAATGTAGCAGTGTCTACATCTCCAACTAATTTTTTTAATAATTGTTTAACATTAGCTAAAATGTTAGTTTTCTTTTGCAGAATTTCATTTACAATTCTGTAATTTGAAATAAAAATTATTACTAATGTTCTATACTATATAGTTTACATTCATTACCACATTTAACTCACATTCTGCCTAGATTTTGTGAACTACCTTTACCCTCATTTACAGCATTATCAAATGTATTTATTTCATTTATACGTTTATCATGTTCTTTTAAACCTATTTCACAAATTTCTTTACATATAGTAGAAAAATTTATTTTATATTCTTCATAAGCATTTTGTGTGTCTTCATTTACCATAGATAGATCTATTCCCTCTAAACATAATAAACAATAAACAGAATACAGAAAATATATTACGTGAATTTTTATGTATTACTAGATAAAAATAAATAATTGTTATATATATAAATAAGTTTATAAACCTTTATCATTTTCAAACATTTGAAAAAAGAGATGATATCCATCAAGATGTTCTACATATGCAGTAGTAAGAAAAGCTAATTGTGTGTCATATTCTTGTTGTGCATATAATTCTTTTTCTTCTTTTATTTCTGCTTCTTCTAAAATACTTAAGGTCCTACTAAATTATGAAATATACATTTGGACAGAAAATGTTTCTCTAAGACTTTAATAATGATCTCAGTAATTTAATATTGATTTATATTACATATAAATTATAAAGATTTTATAATTACTAATGTTTTTCTAAGGCATCTTTTCTTTGTTCTTTTGGTATCATTTTGTATTCATAATAAATTAATTGTGGTATAAATGCAAATACATAATCTAAATATCCTTCTTCTTTAGTACATGGATTTCCACTCATGTTCAAACTATGTAACTTTTTAAATTTTCTTAAATACAGTACCTAAAGAATAATACAAATATATTAAAATACAAATGTATTAAGTTTCTATATATAATATTTTATGTATTACATACATGTTTCCAACTTGTTATAATATTATTACCAATACTAAAAATTGTAAGATTGTACAAATTATTTATACTCTCCACCTCACTAATTTCATTATTAAACAGAAGCAATATTTCTA
The DNA here is from genome assembly GCF_001483705.2 of Eufriesea mexicana. Lineage (NCBI taxonomy): Eukaryota > Metazoa > Arthropoda > Insecta > Hymenoptera > Apidae > Eufriesea > Eufriesea mexicana. The sequence continues at coordinate 36,678 of NW_016927446.1, forward strand.
ATTTTGTTAAATTATTCAAGTTTTCTATTATTTTAATATGATTAAAAGAAAGATCTAATTCTTTTAAATGAACGAGAACATCTAGGTTTTCTATTTTTTCAATTATGTTATTGGATATTTTTAATTTTGTTAGATTTGGCATTACCCATAGATAATCAATTTTTAAAATATCTAAAAGAAAAGATAAAAACAAGTATTTGTAACAACGTAAACGTAAAAAAAAGCTTTTTATGTAATACATACTAAGGAATTCAATTCGAATTTCTTTTGTTTCATTCAATTCAATACCATCTTCGTAAAAGAGTTTACCCGCTATTTCTTTCGGTCCTTGTTCAGTTACTAAATTTAATAACATGTCTTGATTTATTACACGAGGTTGTATAAATTCTTGTAATATGGTCGGAACGTCGTCCTGAACCATCATTTTTTTATAAATATTAAATAAAATTAAATCAATAGCAATATCAAATTATACTGTTTTATATTAAAAAATGTCATTCATATAGCTTTCATTTGGTTGCCGCGCAACGAAAATTTATTAATTTCTGATTTACAGCGCTCTCTAGTATTCATTGAGATAATTATGCAAATTTAAATATTGATCCAGAATAAAAAGAGTCTAGAAATGATATATTCTATGTTCAAGTTGTAAAGCTAATTACTCACTATTGATAATTAAAAATTAAATTGTTTTTTGATCACAATATTATGAATAAAAAAATTAAAACAAATTTTTGTATAACATAATTCGTATTTATAAATTTATTTAGTTATTATTAAATTGTAAAAGAAAGCGCTAAATGGACAGAAATTAAAAAAAAATTTGAATTATATTTTCATTTTTCCTAATATGTAGAATAGACAAGTATTTAATTTCTTTTATATCTAAAAAAATTTATTAATGAATTTGTTTTAAAATAGAATTTTTAATTATACGTAAAATAAATGAATTTGCTCTAAACGTTACATCCAATCAGAATAGTACTCTCTGAATGTTGTATCTGATTGGGTAGAGTTTCATGTCACTTTGTATTTGACGTCTGCCTTTGTCGTCGTGTGGGTCATATGATACTGTCATTCAGTGTAAGGAGTTTTTACTTTATTATTAAATATTGTTCCTGTCAAAATTTCTTACGTGCCTTACATATGCACAAGTGAATCAAAGTAATTTTATTGAATATAAAAGCAGTTTCATATATCGTGCAACAATGTCATTTTTTGGAGTAAATGTCAATCCATTCTCAACACCAGTAGGTCAAAAAATAGGTAAGTTTCTTATTTACCTTTGCGAAATACATCATAGCAATTGATTTATTAATATGTTTATAATCAATTAATAATTTATTTCCATATGAATAATTGTTTGTATGTCAATATTAATAAACACTTAAATAGTTATAGATTTCTTTTCATGTATATATGTCTTCATACATTTATGTCATGAATCATGACTTTTCTAATACCTTTTATTAAAGGAAATCTACAATTAATAAAATATAACATCTTTATCTATATATTCCAGAGCAAGCTACAGATGGTAGTTTGCCAAGTGAAAATTGGACACTTAATATGGAAATATGTGATATTATAAACGATACTGAGGATGGGCCAAGAGATGCAATTAAAGCAATTAAGCGTAGACTCAATCAGGCTGCTGGAAAAAATTATGCTATAGTCATGTATACCCTTACTGTTAGTACCTATCTGCTTGGTAATATTTATATTTTAGACAAAATATATGTAATTTGTTAAAATTACTTTGTACAATTAAATAATGATACAAGGTATTTATTCCTTAATTTAATTCATTTTCCAAAGTACTTTATTTTTTAATAATTATTTGATTTAGGTTTTAAACATAATTTAAGTAATTAAGCTGACTATAGCATTTTTACTAAAACTTATCTATTCCTATTAAATATTTATGAACATTAAAATTTATATATGTAATCAACTAGGTATTAGAGACATGTGTAAAAAATTGTGGAAAACGTTTTCACGCTCTTGCTTGTTCACGAGAATTTGTGCAAGAATTGGTCAAATTAATTGGACCGAAAAATGAACCACCAACAGCAGTGCAAGAAAAAGTTTTAAATTTAATTCAAACATGGGCAGATACATTCCGCCATCAACCACATACTCAAGGAGTTGTTCAAATATATCAAGAATTGAAAGTAAAAGGCATACAATTTCCAATGACAGATTTAGATGCCATGGCACCCATTATTACTCCAGAAAGAGTAAGACTTATTGTAATAGAGAATTAATAAAATATTGTCTTATATATTTTTTTTTATTACTTATGTAATTTCAGAGTGTACCTGAATCAGAACAAAATGTGACTGTGCCTACTGTTGAACAACATACAGTAACTCCTGTAACTCCACAAGTTCAACAACCTCAAAGTCAATCTTCTGGACAAGTAACTCTATTAAATGAACAGCAAATTGCTAAATTACAGAGTGAACTTGATGTTGTACAAGGAAATATGCGTGTTTTATCAGAAATGTTGGCATACTTTACAAGCTCAGATCAAAATAGTAGTCAACAACCTGATACTGCAGACCTTGAACTTTTAACTGTATGAATATAATTATTTATGTTATATAAACAGTAGTAAATACCTAATAGTAAATATTCATTAAAATAAATTTTTATTTTATTTAATAATCTAGTATCTTACACATAATATTAAATAAGTACTTCATATATAAAATAATTTGGAATAATTAAAATTTTCATCATGATTTTATTTTTTGTAGGAACTTCATTCTACATGCAAAGCAATGCAAGAACGGGTTGTTGACTTAATTGGAAAACTAGCACATGATGAAATGACAGCAGAATTGTTGCGTATTAATGATGAATTGAATAATTTATTTTTACGTTATTCTCGATATACGAAAAATAAGGCTGTTGCTGCAAGTACTATTTTAGCACAAACAATTGGTCATCCACAAAACATAGACGCTGCTTCTTCACTTAATAAACAAGAAGCTGATTCTCTTATTGACTTATCTGATGAAACTGATACTTTGGAGAAGAAGATAACAGAAATTGGTAAGAATTATGCCTTTAATAAATAAAAAGTGTATGCAAATTTTTTATATTAAATTACAGATATAGCCGATAATGTTGATAAAAGTAGGATAGATAAAAAGGAAAAGAAAGAAGGAGATAGTGATGAATTTGATATGTTTGCACAGTCACGGAATACATCTTATGAAACTACGAAGAATAGGTTTATAATATTAAATTAATCTTACTTTTTTGTAATGATTATACACTATATGAGTATACGTTTATTTTAATTATAGTGGTAGCAAATATGAAGATAATTTGGAGCAGGTGAGCGGAGGAAGCCTCAGTACAGCGATTCTCAACCGCAATAATCCTAAGTATCCCCAGCAGACTGCTTCTACAGTTGCTTCTACTACTGCTACTTCTGTGCGTAATCCTTGTCCCTACTATACTAATTATTGCTAAGCACTTAGTTAACTATTAATAATTTAAGTATTGACAACAGAAGAAAGTAAAGTTATTACATATACTAAAATATTTTTCACAAATTTTATTACACGTTATTGTTGCAAAATTATATTTTTATAAACAATTTAGTTGCGAATTTATACATTGAGCTTAAAATTACCTACTCTAATAAAGGTAAGAATACCATATTTATTAAATTTTGAGGTATCAAAACATATTCTTATACATTTAATGGATTTATTATAATTAGAAGTTGCTTTCCTTCACTGCATAGCTTTTTATAGCATGAAATACTTAATTTCCTCTTATGTTTTCTTATGCTTTAATTTTGCCTACATATATGCGTATGTTTATATATTTATTATTTTGTTTGATATGTTTATTTTTATTTTTTATTTGTCCTTTTAACATTCAGCTGAACCGGGAATCTGAATTTAATGAAATGGCAGCCTGGTTAGATCATACGGTGAGTTGTACACAATACCGTGATTAAAAATGACATAATCATTTGACATGATAGCAGATTTTTTAAAAATGTTTAACTCAATAAATGTCTGTTAATTATGTCTCATAATTATTAAAATAAATTTTTACTTCTTTTTTCAGCCAGGAGCACATGGTGATCAAGAATCTTTAACATCTTCCGAATTTGAACGTTTCTTGGCAGAACGAGCAGCTGCGGCAGAAGCTTTACCAACTCTACCCACAACTATTACTAATACTGGAAGTACTACAAATTCTGAAAATATTCAGCGTCAAATTAACAAAGATCAAGATAAATCTTTATTTGCTCTTTAAACGTAATTTTTACATACTTATTTTAGAAAACTGATGGAAATTAAATTTGTTCTAATTCGATCATCAAATACACTTTCTAATAAATCAATGCTTCTAATAATAATTCTAATATTAGAACCATTGATAAAATAAATTAAAAAAAAAAACAACATAGGGAAAAGAATAAAGAAAATAAAAATGCTTTGCGCTTATATGTACTTAAGAATATAATTGATATTAAATGATCGTAAATTAGCATTTTATTACGTTGTAAAAATTTAATAACGATGAATAACTTATTTTAAAATAATCGTTACGCGTAATTATTATGTAATACAAAAATAGGAATACTAACTTATATTATTTGTATATAAAAAGCACATTGAATGCAAAACAATATTCATATTACAATGTGTGGTCTCATGCCTTGGAACTATATAAGAATTATTAATTTATGCAGTTGCATTTTTGAAATTTGCAGATTTAAGTGCAAAGGAATGAATATTTCATTATGTAATTGACTTTATTAAGCTATAGATGGAAGTATTTTTCTATGTTAAATTTGTGTCTTCATTACTTGATATTCTGTATAAACATGATATATTCATTATTGTAGTAATTTTGATTTTTATAAAGTATTATTATTGTAGAGTAATATAAATTTATTGATAGTCTTGTTATAATTATGTACTGCTATTACAAATAATTAATATATTCTAAAATTATATTATAGGAATGTCATTGGTAACAAGGAACGTTATATAAATTTTGTTTGTGAGTTTTAAATTATAATTTTATTTTACAAAAAGCACATATGTTAAGTACTATGACAAGAATCAAGATTCTTTCATACAATTTTAAAGATGTGATAAATCATTACAAAACTATATTTAAATATTTAATTTTATAAAATTATTGTGTATTGTATCCTTCTACCAATGAATATTTTATTTTAATATCAAATAGTAAAATATTTTTACTAAAAATATATTACTTTTGACAAATAGTGAAAGTCAACATAGCACTAAACATTAATTCTTTTATTTTAGGATAGATAAAATACTTTAAAATATTTCAAATATTAAAAGTATTTCAAATAAATGTGCAAAACAAGATAAAAAAGAACTAAATTTGGTTATTTGTATAAATTATATTTAATAATTCTTAACCATGAATATTTGTAATCAATTTCTATGTGCGTAATAACATATAAAACTATTCTTATGTTTTATGTGATTATTGCAATTAATATCGAATATTGTGAAAACATTTAATTTTCTCATCAATTTCTTTATGCTTTTAAAATTATATATAATTTTTTCGTTTTGTAATAAATTTTTCTAATGTTCCAATATATTGATTATTCTATTGACAAATTCCAATCCTTATACCATCAAAGTAATATAAAATTACAATACGTAATAATTTCAGAGACAATCATATGAAATGTGTTATGCTACTATTTATTTATTTCTTAATATCTTCTATAATATAATTTTATAAATTAATATTT
>NW_016927446.1:43188-84722 GCF_001483705.2 Eufriesea mexicana
TCTATATTAATGTTTAATCTAAATTATAAAATTATGAACTATTATAAAAAAATTTAAACATAGATTCTTAATAAATAGTATAGATATTGTCAATATGTTAATTTCTTTTAATATTTGCAAATAAATAATCGAATATAACTTAAAAGTAAATGAACAAATTTTGTAATAAGCTTATTTTCATTCATCATAATTACATAATCATGACCTGCTTTATATTAAATTAATATTAATATTAAAAATGCTTAACAAAAAATTGTTTATAAAGATATCAGTAAATATACACACGTGCGTACATGCACGCACACGCACACACACATTATATACACACACACACAGAGTTTTCACCATTCACAGTATGAAAATATCCATATAAAATTGTTCATTTAGTTTCCTAGTACATATGTATATACACACATGACATGTATTGCTACAAACTCAAGCTAAGATCACGTGGTTCACTCATCGTGTATTTCACGCTGATCATTTCAACCTGTGCGGTTGGTCTAATCGGTACTATTTTATGTTACAGAGTAATTTGGTTGATTCTAAACTAAGATTTCACGATTAATCTCGGATGATCTGGTGTCGTAAATATAACTCGAAGTTTTTGTTGTGCTTTTCTTATAAGAAACATGTACACTGTATCCAAAGGACCTAGCAAGATTGTTGCTAAAACACGAAGAGGTACCGATACTTAAAGAATATTTAATTGTATTTATAACCAGTTGTAATATCAACTTCGTTAAACATCATATTTTTTTAGGGATTAGTCAAAACCTTGAGAGGCTGGAAACCTTGCGTGATTTAACAAGGAAAGCGGACCCTGATGATGACCACGAGACCACCCGGTAAGTAACACTTTAACCCATCTTAACCCTGCTTCGTTTGCTTTTCTCTCTCTTTTTGTAACTTCAGCATTTTGGGATTACGCAATTCATAATTCTCCATTGAGAAAAAACACGTGTAATTCCTATGTTATATTCTTAATGAGCCATAAATTGTAATTTATGGAACATTATATACAACTATACCTACAAAAATTATATATTGTACTATGGAATAATTTTTACTTTAACATAGTAAAATTAATATTTATTTCACAGCCATGTACCAAAACCAGTCTTTCACATGAATGGGAAATCTAAATTCAGTTCACAGAGGCATCAAATGCAAGAAGTTATCACACCTCAACATGAGGAAATTATTAAATTTGTTTATGAATGTAAGTTAAAAATATTTAATTATTATTTAATTTTGAAAATTATAAAAATTTTTATTTTGTGGTATATAAAAAAATATATTTGTGTATAATGTACAACACACGCGTGCGCGCGCGCGCGCATATTATGTGTCCTATATATATATGTATATGTATATACACACATACATTGCATGACATTTAATATTGACATTATGTCATAACATTATAAATATAATTTTTATTTATTAGCATGGAACCAAGTTAATACACGACATAGAAGTGAATCTTCTGATGGTTCAGATTGTTCAGAATCTTCCAGTAAGTCTGTTAAAGTTAATTAAAGTAAATTATAAATTCTCAATTATTTATTTACTTTTTCAAACATTCAAGTATTTATATTTTCATATACATATATAATATATAATCCATAGATAAATACATGAAATTTTATTAAATATTTGTTACTGAATTAAAATATTTCATGATTTTCAGGTCCTAACTCAATAGTATATTATAATGATGGTGAACCAAACGATACTCTCTTAGGTAAGTTACACTTCTTTTTAAAAAACAAATATATGATTGAGATAATTTATAACAATTATGTTATTTTAGATTTTAAACCATTTGATTTGGAATCATGGTGGGGTAAACGATTATTCAATAATATCACAAAATCACTTTGAAAGAAAAAGAAGTTTATAAAAGTTATGAAAATATATCTTGAAATAGTATAGAATGGCAAACAGCGCTAAACATTAGCCTGTTTTGTGTTTTAAAAGTAATCTAAAAATCAGTGAATAATTGTGTAGAATTAAAACTGAGGATTAGAAACAGACCTAATTCATTGGGTACCACAAAGTTATAATTGATGGATTTAAATTATTATATAATTCATATATAATCTATTTGTTACAGTGAATTGTATACATCTATATTTTTTTTTGTAAAATCGTAACTTTCCCTTATATATACAGCTTTAAAGTTAAATTTATCCATTGGGATTTTTGTGTGCATCTATATAAATATAGAGTAATATTTTTCTTAACATTTTAAGGAATTCACTTTGATAATGATTTGTATGAATTAAATTTGTATTGTTATCAACAGTGTCCTTGAATATGTAAAACAACGATACATATAAATTACATATTTTTGTTAAATACTGCTTCATAGTAATGAAGCTGCTTCAAAATTATAATCAGTAAAAAAATATATAAAAATTTTGTTTAAATATCACAGATAAACCACGTTTAAATTAACGGATAAAAGGAGATTAATGTGATACAAAATAGGATTGATAATTCCGTTTGTAATTTTTTAACACGTTTAACCCAAGGTCCATCTTCACGCGTCAGCAGATTAATGTAATTATTTCGAATATTTTTTCCGTACTTCATATCTACATCTTTATAATTTACATTTCATTAAAATTTGATTTATTTATATTTTGAAAATTAGAATAGGAAGCTCACATTGCCTCACAATGTAAGATAGTTGTGACCCATCAAGTCACACTGCCTGACAAAAAGCTTACAATTCACTGGTGGGTTACCCTGGTTTGAACGTGTTGAAAGTAACACAGATAAAGATATAACTGAAAAATACATACCAGATAGGGTTAACTGCGTGGTATGAATGCAGAGTGAAAATAATGGACTTTTAATCATAGAATGATGTACATATTACATGCATTGTTTGTGTGAATGCATGAATATACTGCTGATATTGTTATGACAACTGTATCTAAATACTTTTATGTAAGAAAATTTTAGTATAACTTTGTAGACTGATAATGTTTAAGATTGTTATATGATTACCAGAAAAGGCAAAATTTGTCACTGATGTATTTGCAAACTTTGCTATCAAAGTTCTTATTTCATATTAATATGAGTTAATGTTACCCCAGTTATTCAGTTCTAGCTTTAATTTCATTAAAAGGTTAATTATCCAAAGATTTTAATATGAAACTTTGATACTTTTGAAAAGCAGAGTTTGTAAAAGTAGTCAAAATGTAGTGCAAAATTTGGCCATTTAAGGCTGAATTGTGCAATTATAAATAAATACATCTTTATAAATGCTATAATTTTTTTTATTCTTTTATACCTTTTTTATTACAAACCTTTTAGATTTTATATTATTATTTTTCTTAATTTTTTTGATCATGGTTTTTATATTTTATTTGTAAATATAAAAATATATTAATATTAAATAAATTGTAATGCAAAACATAAAGCTGTGCACATATATTGACTAAAAGAAATTAGTAATATGTAAGCTTTTAACCCTTTGTATTTGAAAATTTTTTCGCTATGAAGATATAACAATTCGAATCTTTTCTTATATTTATAAGCTCGGTGATACAACCTATACTAAAATAAAAAAGAAATCACATGTATTTCATTTCGATACTTCATATGCAATTACTTCTAATCAAATTATTATAGCCTGTTTTGTGTTTTAAAAGTAATCTAAAAATCAGTGAATAATTGTGTAGAATTAAAACTGAGGATTAGAAACAGACCTAATTCATTGGGTACCACAAAGTTATAATTGATGGATTTAAATTATTATATAATTCATATATAATCTATTTGTTACAGTGAATTGTATACATCTATATTTTTTTTTGTAAAATCGTAACTTTCCCTTATATATACAGCTTTAAAGTTAAATTTATCCATTGGGATTTTTGTGTGCATCTATATAAATATAGAGTAATATTTTTCTTAACATTTTAAGGAATTCACTTTGATAATGATTTGTATGAATTAAATTTGTATTGTTATCAACAGTGTCCTTGAATATGTAAAACAACGATACATATAAATTACATATTTTTGTTAAATACTGCTTCATAGTAATGAAGCTGCTTCAAAATTATAATCAGTAAAAAAATATATAAAAATTTTGTTTAAATATCACAGATAAACCACGTTTAAATTAACGGATAAAAGGAGATTAATGTGATACAAAATAGGATTGATAATTCCGTTTGTAATTTTTTAACACGTTTAACCCAAGGTCCATCTTCACGCGTCAGCAGATTAATGTAATTATTTCGAATATTTTTTCCGTACTTCATATCTACATCTTTATAATTTACATTTCATTAAAATTTGATTTATTTATATTTTGAAAATTAGAATAGGAAGCTCACATTGCCTCACAATGTAAGATAGTTGTGACCCATCAAGTCACACTGCCTGACAAAAAGCTTACAATTCACTGGTGGGTTACCCTGGTTTGAACGTGTTGAAAGTAACACAGATAAAGATATAACTGAAAAATACATACCAGATAGGGTTAACTGCGTGGTATGAATGCAGAGTGAAAATAATGGACTTTTAATCATAGAATGATGTACATATTACATGCATTGTTTGTGTGAATGCATGAATATACTGCTGATATTGTTATGACAACTGTATCTAAATACTTTTATGTAAGAAAATTTTAGTATAACTTTGTAGACTGATAATGTTTAAGATTGTTATATGATTACCAGAAAAGGCAAAATTTGTCACTGATGTATTTGCAAACTTTGCTATCAAAGTTCTTATTTCATATTAATATGAGTTAATGTTACCCCAGTTATTCAGTTCTAGCTTTAATTTCATTAAAAGGTTAATTATCCAAAGATTTTAATATGAAACTTTGATACTTTTGAAAAGCAGAGTTTGTAAAAGTAGTCAAAATGTAGTGCAAAATTTGGCCATTTAAGGCTGAATTGTGCAATTATAAATAAATACATCTTTATAAATGCTATAATTTTTTTTATTCTTTTATACCTTTTTTATTACAAACCTTTTAGATTTTATATTATTATTTTTCTTAATTTTTTTGATCATGGTTTTTATATTTTATTTGTAAATATAAAAATATATTAATATTAAATAAATTGTAATGCAAAACATAAAGCTGTGCACATATATTGACTAAAAGAAATTAGTAATATGTAAGCTTTTAACCCTTTGTATTTGAAAATTTTTTCGCTATGAAGATATAACAATTCGAATCTTTTCTTATATTTATAAGCTCGGTGATACAACCTATACTAAAATAAAAAAGAAATCACATGTATTTCATTTCGATACTTCATATGCAATTACTTCTAATCAAATTATTGCCTTATATTCGTTACTTAAATTTTAAGGTATTAAAGTAAACAGTGACTGAAAGTAGCCGCACGAGTGTAAAGGGTTTTGTTTATAAAAGTACACTCAAGTTATGTTTATATAATAATCAAATTTATAGAAATTAATTATATCGTTTATTTATATTCAAATAAAAGAAATGAATAATAATTTTGTTTTAAAAAACAAAAAATAGCAAAAGTATCTTTTAATGCAATGATCAATTTATATTCGCCTTAAAATAGGTAGGTTAGCCGCTTAATTAACCTTTTTAATTCATAGATACAAAATATTAAATAAAGCTTTAAAAATTATATAGATTATATTTTTAATATGATATAATATATATTGTAGATATTCATTTATGTTTAAACCATTTTTATAAACAGTATTTTTATATAAGGCATACACGAATTAAGACTGGAGTTCGATTATTTTGATACAGTAATTGACAAAAGTCTTCTAGAAATGTCAAAAATACATGATGGTTTAATTGTATTAAAGGACTCAAACGCAATCTTACGAAAAGATTATGTAAATTTGATAGGAAAAGTAAGCAATTTGACATGTCTAATTATAAAATATGTTTTAATTATAATATGCTTTGTTTTAATTACATATAAATATAATATGTTTTAACTATAAAATAATATATATGTTATATGACTTATCATATCACTGTGGTAATAGGTCAAATTAATATCTGGTGGTAAAAATGAAAATGAATCAATATATCCAGGATTTATAGGTCCCGGTATGTTAACAGCTGTAATTTTAGGAAATACTGTTTCTGCACCTTCAGTTGACAATATATTAAGAGTTATTAAAAAAATTGCATCTGACCAATCTTCTGGTAATATTTATATGTCACATTGGCAAATTACTGAATAAGAACAACTAACTAAAATATTTATATATAGGTATATTGTTAATCATACAAAATTATGCAGAATATTCCACAAATTTTACTTTAGCTAAATTACATGCTGAAGAAAAAGGGTACATTGTTAAACTAATAACAATAAATAACAATAACATGTTATATTATTTTGGAAATACTATTAAAGAACAAGATTTTTTACCTATACTTTTTATATATAAAATAGCTGGAGCTATGTCAGAAGAGGGAAAAAGTATAGATGAGATATATACTCTTTGTAATTCTGTTGCAAATAGTGGAGAAATAGTACTTCTAAAGACAGGTTTAAATATTTTTAAAAACCTAAAATGTTTTACAATATAATGCAAGAAAAATTTATATTTTGCAGATTTTGAAAATATAATTGATGAAGACCATAAGTTGAAAATGTTTACAAATACAACTAAGAAAGTACTTGAACCACTGATAGATATATTAAATATAACACCACAACATCAAACTAAAACAAGAATACATGAATCAAAAACATTTTGTATTAGCCATGAAATTGCAATTCTGATATGTAACTTTGGTATCAGAAAATTATTAAATATTCTAAAATTTTATTTATATTTTTAGCTAATTATTACTCTAAAACATTTTTCCATTCTTCAGGTTGCAGCAAAATACAGAAAAACATATTTATCTTAGAATTATTACAACAAATAGAAATAAATGGATTAAAAATAAAAAGAATATATGTGAAAGATTTCATGTCATATTCTGAAAGAAGTGGTTTTCACATTTGTTTATTAAATCTTTCATTTACTGCAGTATTAATTAAATATTTGGATTTTCCAACATCTGTATCTAGTTGGCCAACTGCATTAACTTTGGAAACAATAGAAACTAAAAGGGTGATATAAAATTTATAAAATTAATTTATATAAATTTCTATTACATTTTAACTTGAAATTAAATTTAAGTTTTAGAATAATGTAATAAAATTAAATACATTAAACAAGTACTATAAAGTTATTAAGTTTTACTAATAAATTTATGAATGAAATTGTAAGAGTTTTAATAAATAGATAAAATTTTAATGCAGAATATGGATTGTTGTGATTTAGAATCACAAGGACCAGTAATGAATCATGAAACTGGTCAAGCATTTTTATCAGTTATATCAATGGCATGTGAAGCAATAATGACATGCACAAAACTATTAGATAAGATAGGTGAAGAATATGGCAATAGAGATTATGGTACAAGCCTTGCGCATGGAGCTAAAGCTATACAAAATGCTATTCAGGTTAAATACTGGATATTATACATCTTTAAAAAATCAACAATATATCATGAAATTCTTAATAAAATAATATTTTACAGAAAAATAAAATATTAGGTACAAATCTGTATGTAACATTTACACAAATTAGTCATATCATTCAGAATACAGTGGATGGCTTGCAAGGAAGGCTATATTTTTTATTCTTTTACAATATTGCTAAAGTAAGGTATGATTTAATATACTATAAATTAAATTTTAAATGCATAATACTTTTTAGGCTTTTTTGAAATATGAAAGTGATAAAAAAATAACAGCAGATATGTGGTTGCATGCATTAATTATTGCAAATAAAGCAATAGAACAATTTAAAGTATCCACTATGCATGACCAAACTTTTTTAATTACTTTGACAACAATGCAAAGAGACTTACAAAATGCATTAAATAGAAATGTGGATCCTATTGATGCATTTGGAATTGCTGTAAAAGCTGCTGAAAATTTTACTACAAGTGTTCTATATACACAAACTTTTCATGTAAAAAACAAAGTACTGTACTTTCATTTTTTTATAAGTTTGATTATTTATTTTAATTTATGTATAATATGTACATTATAAATCAAAATTAATAGCATAAAAACAAAACATGATTTTAAATATATTTATTTCAGAAATTTAAGTTTCCTAATCCTCAGGCACATGCTATAGGTATATGGATGAGAGCTGCATATGAAGGCACCAAATTAAAATTAATGTATTGCAATACAAAACAATGAATTTGTAATATATCTCATTTGCTGCAATTCATATTATATGAAAACGTAATATACGTATTTATTAACAATAATTATCTATTTTATTTGTACTGTTAATTATATTAATATGTGAAAAAAGAAATTAATTAATATTTAATGGCGTAACATGTTACACCTTACAAGAAGTGATCTATTGCGCTACGTAAATGTATTTTTGTTTTTACTTGTATGCACCAGGTCGTCAATGCTATGCATGTATGCGTGAACACACTTCGTACGAACGAGTGGATAAATGTACATTCAGATATGTATAAAAGAGTATCATAATGTCACGTGTTCTTGGCTTCTCTTCATTTCTGTCTTATCACGTGAAAAAGTTGAAAAAAGTTAAATTCATTGTTTTTAAAACGTGAGCTGAAAATTGATAAATAATACATTAATATTTTATTTTTAATACAATTTATATCTGATGTTACGTATAGAGGTTATGTTTCAAATTATAATTCCAACGTTTTAAATTGTTAAATATGTGTAATATTTAAATATTTTATTTAAATCTTAAAAAGATATTACATTATTCACACACACACACACGTGCGCGCGCGCGCGCGCGCACACCGCACATATCGTATATATATTTAAAATGATAAGAATGATAAAAATATGAAAATATAAGGATAATAAATTTGTAAGGCTTAACAAAAAAAAAAGTAATATTAACAATGAATGCTGTGATTGCTTTATGTATTTTCTGTGAATCTCATGGACCTAAAGTAATATTTACAACTCAAACCTACCGTAATTATGATAATCAAAGTACAGAGAAATTAAAATTTTATGGACCAAGAGAAATATTAAAACGGAGTCAAAATGTTGTGGAAGATGGACAGCATGAATGCGAAGGATGTCAGAGTATTGGTAATGTGAAATATTTAAGTAATGAACATGAAACTAGGACATCGTTTCTCTCTGCTCAGCAATCATTAACACAAGACATTTGGTGCTTGCTAAAGCATGCATGCTTTAGGTATAACAATCATGATAATTTTTTTCATATTTTATTAATAATATGAATGTATGTATTCATTAATTGTTTAAAAACTAAAAGCAGTCTTTCTATTTTAATTTTTTAAGGAGTTTAAGCTGTGAAGTACATCCTGGTAAAGAAGGTGTTTGCTACTTTGGAGATGAATATAGGGGGCATGTTTTAAGTCATACATTTACATTAAAAGATGCCCAGGTGAATTATGCAACGAAAAAGCATGTTTGGTAGCTATTACAACAAATTATTCAAATCATGTCATTAATTATAATCTTAAAATTTTAGAAAGAAATTAAAAAAGATATTCAACAATGGTAAGAACTCCTGTTTTTCTTTTTATAGGCAAGAGGTTTTCGGAAATGGTGCAGTTTTATTGTTTTCATGAGGGATAAACAATTTCTTTTAAATATGTGGCCCTTTTTAGTTGACAATTTAAAAGAAGTAATTCGTGAACTACAAGATTTTGCTGAAAAGAAATACAATGCAGAAGAAGCAGAATGTCCACAAAGAATTGCTCGTTTATCAACAGCTAATAGTGGGTCAGGGTCATATAATAATTCAAATAAACAACTTAGAACCTTTAGTGATATAACTAACGAGAAACATGTTTTTATAAGGTCTGTTTTACAATTATAATATAAGTATTTAATACTTGGTAGGTAAAATATTAATAAATTACAATTAAATCAGAATTCACATGTGGCTGGTATGGATTCTTAGTGCAGGAGCAAGACATTTTATAGAGATTTTTCCCATGAGCTTATTAGATGATGAATTAAATTACAATTTGGATCATCAGATTGGTTAGCATCATGAAAAATACTGTATATATGAAAATTATATATATTTAAATTTATTTTATTAAACATCTTTTTTTATTTTTCAGAAACTGAAGATGGATTCACTTTAGTAAATGCCAAATTACCTGTAAATTTAACCTTAAACTCAAATGAATCAGAAACAACACTTGAATTCTCAGAAGTCTCAGGGAAATCTACTACAGTGATACTTAGAGGTTTAAGAACTGTCTTAGGAAAGGACCAATTTAGACAACTTTTATATTCTAGTTTAACAGGTGTTCAAATTTTGGTAAGAGGTCCAAATACTCAAAGGTTGGAATCTTTATATGGCCTTAGTTCTCTTATTCCACGTGCATGTAGAAGAGTTAAAACTCAAGCAACTGAATATATGGATCCTAATAAGTGTAACTTTATTGGTATTTACACATTACTACAAAAATATTGAAATATAGATATTATAGTTATTGTTTTGTAAGTAATAATATTAATTTTAGGTGTTGATACATCAGTAGCTGTTCCTTTACCTTGTGCAAATGTATGTAGATTAGATATTATGGCTGATGAGCATAAAGTTGAAAATTCAAGTTCACATATTGTTAGATGGACAGGTACTTTACCACTAAAATTGCCAACATTGTTAATAAAAATTGAAAAGTCACTTGAAAATGAAAAGCTTGGAAATTCTACCTTGAAAGCACATTTTGCTGCACTGCAAGAAGAATGGGCAAAGTATAATTACATATTGTATAATTATTTAATAATTTTTATTTTAAACATAAAAATATTTCTATTATAATTGTAGCATTGCCAAAGTAGTTCATGCCATGCGAGGACGTGGTCATAGTGGAGATCTTTCTGGACTTATGCTTAGTTTAGGTGCTGGTCCTCATGATAAAAAATTATTAGATACTTGGTCAATGGGCTTACCACCGAATCCAGCATAATTTTTTAATTAACCCATAATGTTTTATACATTATAGAATATTATTGGGTAACAATTAATTTAATATATAAAATGTATTCTCTTATTTGTTCAAACAATATTTATGTATTCAAGGTTGTGCCTCATTTTTTATTTATAATATAGTCGATATATAATGAATATTGATACCTGTGAAAAATAAATTGTTTTACATGCATCACTAGTAATTAAGATTTGATATCCATATTTAAATCATACAATATCTTGATATTTTTTGATAAAATTAATATACAAATAAACTTCAATGGAATTTATTTAATCAATTATAGTAATATTAATTATAATTATTAATTAACTAATTATAGTTAAATAAATTTTAACTATAGATATAGCATTGACATTTTGTATGTTATTTGCTTTTGGTTATAATTATATACACTAAAAATTGATAAGTTTTAAGAAAAATATTCAAATGTTTTAATGCATTAATATTTATTTTTTTATATTTAATGTTTTATTTTTTATGATTATTCAATTTTAGTTAATATACTAAATTTATTGAAATTTGTATACTGTGAAAACATTAAACAAAAATGTTTAATAAAAAATGTCTTCCAGGACGGAAGTTGAACCGCAACTGACATATGGTCGTAAATCATTTAAATTAGAGGATTACAAAAGATTTAAAATTTCCTCAAAATGTTTTAAGCAGCAATATTGTAATATTTATATCGCAAGATTAAAAGCATTAAAAAATGACCTTTTGCAAAAAGTGAAGATTAAATGGGGTATATTTTTTCATTGAGGTTATATTTTTTATTTTTTTAAATTGTATCTTTTAATATTTAATATTTTGTTCTAGCGCATAGTGAAGTAGTTACATTATCACAACTTTGTGAAAGAAATCAAAACGATACTTGTATTGTAATAGGCACTTTGTACAAACATCAAGAGTTAAAACCATCGATATTACGTGAATTTAGTCAAGAACTTAAATTAGTAAATCAACCAGCTAGATTAAATTATGCATCGTTTAAAGATATATTGTATTTAGAAGATGAAACATTACGTATTAAATTGACTGGTAATCATATAAATATTCAAGATGTAGTTACTGGTATTGTTTGTGCTGTATATGGTCATGAACTGGATGGTACATTTTCAGTAAGATTTAATTTTCTACAATTTTAAAAAATAATTAAAATTGCAAATGTATTTATATTATAAATTTGTTATTATAAAATATATTAATTACAGGTAATAGATTGGTGTTTTCCAGGATGTTGTCCACAATTATCTATACTTGATCAACCATTAGGAAAAGAAGAAAAAATCTTAATAATTTCTGGTTTAGATTTTGCAAATAATTTAAAATCATTAGATATAAATTTATTGTTTGAATGGATTACTGGAATGATTGGTTGTAAAGAGGTTTATAAAGAAGTGGCATCTATCATATGTATTATTATAGCAGGTATTTAATATATGTTAATGCATAATAATTACAATAAATAAGAACACTTTTAATATAGGAAATAGTGTAAGAGGATCTGTGGAAACATATAATTATAGAAAATATTTTGAAACTAAGGCACATAATGAAGCTATATTCAAAGAGACTGCAATGGTGATGCATACATTAGACAATTTTCTCCATCCTATAGCACAGTGTTGTCCCATAGTATTAATGCCTGGAGAATTTGATCCAACCTGTCATACTTTACCTCAACAAGCACTTCATCCATGTATATTACCACAATGTTCTAGGTAATATAAAATATATATAGATAGAGTAGTATACTATTGATAATATTCATGTGATGCAGGTTTAAGAGTTTTCATGGAGTTACTAATCCATGGATTGGTAGTATAAATTCTCGTATTATTGCTGGATCTAGTGGTCAACCTATTATGGATATTATGCGTGTTGCTGGACTTGCTGATATTTCACCTTTAATGTGGTTGGAACGTACATTACTTTGGCGACATTATGCACCAACTGCACCAGATACTGTACCAACTTATCCATCAGAAATTGATCCATTTATTATGACAGAATGTCCTGATATATATTTTGTTGGTAATATGGACAAGTATGATACCAAATTATTCACAAGTAAGTATATTCCTTACTATTTATTTTCGTGTTATGACAAATGAATAGTCTTGGTAAAATAAAGTATACATTCATAGCAGATGAGGGACAACTAATAAGATTGATTTGTATTCCAAAATTTTCTAAAACACAAACAGGCGTATTAGTTGATTTACATGATTTAAAAACCTGGCCTATTTCTTTTACTGTGAATTAATTTATTGAGATATTTTATTGTTTTAATGTATTGACATTAGATAATATTACAGTATATAATATTATATAAAAAAATAATTTTCTTAAGTGATTTTTACATAATTTGTACATAGTAAATATAGTATTTATTCTCCTAATAAAATGCATTTGTTTATACCTTTTTATAGTTTTATCTGTTATTTCCTTAGAAATTAAATCTTTTTATGGTCTTTACTTATGGAAATGAAAAGAAACAGAGCATGAAAATAAGTACATAAGTAAAATATATCTTTATTTGTTTTTTATTTATACATAAATATATGGAAAATCAAATATCATTCAACAAATTATGTCTTATAAATCTGTCAACATTTATGGTATTGTATCTTAAATATACATACACATATATTATAGTGTAAGGATTTTTAATTACTATATTAACAATATTTAATTTAATATATGGAACAATATACCATGCAATTTATAAATTATAAAATAATTTGAATAAAACGTTTTAATATAATAATTAAAAATTTGTTTAATGCTATAACATGTACTATATATAATATACACTATAATATAATATTGTTTCATTTTATGAAAATATTCTTTGGCACCATATTTTACATAATACTATTAAAAATACAAATTAAATAAAAATAAGTAAAATTGAAATTAGATATTTATTTATTAATTGTTTGTTTTATTTTAAATTATTTTTGTATGTTTAATGAAAAGTGTAAAAATGATACTTTAGTGAAAAAATTTAAATAAAACAACCCTACAATCTGACTACCAGGTCTTTTAATGTTGAAACTATTATTAATTTTAAGAAATATCTTTTGTTATTTCTGAGGCCTGCAGTGTTTTTAGAATTGTTTCTTTGTGAGCGATTATTCCAATAAATTTTAATATTTTCCTAACTACAAGATTTTGAAGCAATTGGAATATTCATATTCAGGCAAATATTCATTTTATTAGATGATTCCTGAGATTCAGAAACTTCTGATTGTGGATTTGTAACTTTTTCTTCATTTCTCATTGCACATATCACATCTGTGAGAGCAACTATATAATTTTTTGCCAAAGTTAAAGTTTCAATTTTTGATAATCGCCTTTCCTTTGATACATGTGGAATTACTTCACGTAAAGACTATAAAATATTATCATTTAAAATAAAATCATATAAAATATAATTTCCCTAAAAATAGATCACTTTCTGCTACAAATTACTACAGCTATATGTACCTGAAAAGCATCATTTAAACTATGCATTCTCATTCTTTCCCTCTCATTACTTTCCAATCTTCTAAGAGTTCTTTCTCTAGGTGTTGTTCCTCTAGATGAGTTTAATCCAGATTTTTCAGTTCGCTTACTGTTTCGGCGTAGTGTTTTATTAGTCTGCGATTGTTGCTTAGGCCATTTTCCCTCCCAGTTATTCCCGTTCATTACTTTAGATGTCATTCAAAAATATTCTCTTTGAAAATAATAACATTATTATATGAAATTATATATCTATTAATTATTTTTTGTGTTATTCCTTTTTTAAAGACAAATAATTTAATTTAAATAATTGATAAATAATACTTCAAGGTCAATGTATGAATAAATAAATATACTTAAATGGTACAAAAAAACAATATTTGATATGTAAATTAGCTTAAATATTTTAATATTTGAAGACAAAATATATACTTACAATTTACTAAAATATTTTGTTTCACTATTAACGTGTTAATTAAGAAATAAATTATAAAGATAATGAATATATTTGAATTTGTTAGTATTTCTAAAGCGCGAGGTTTTTGTTGCGCTTTATTTCGATATATTTATAAGTAAAATAAAGTAACAGTTTACTTATATTATACAATACATTTTCAAATGTTTGAATCAACTGTAAACTACCGCGTATACTTGTTGAGCCACGTTGGAATGACGACTGACATCGCGATGCCGGGGTGCGGCCGAAACAGCCTTCCACCCCCGGGAACTATGCGATCTACCCTGTGACCTTTTCCTAATAACTTTGTCAGAAAATGTTTATTTTTCTTAAATTTTCATTTATGTATGTAATACTAATTTATAATATATTTATTTAAAAAATAGTTATATCTTTAATTTGTTTGTAGTGACACATCATCATTATAATTTGAAATTAAATGTATTGAAAAATTGCAATTTCTTAATTACGATATAATGCGTAAATTATAAATAAAAATTTCATAACAGTGTGTCTATTAAAATGTAGTAAAGTTAAATATAAGTTCATTAATGATTTATAAATTTTAATGTAAAAATATTTGTGTAATGTGTGATAATTACATTTGTGATACACATTTATTATACAAGAACGTAAAAGGTTTTGTATGAGTATGCGGCTACAGGTGGGCGTATGACGTAATTCGCCCACGCGGACTTTTCTTTAATTACACTACCGCCGATTAAAGCAATATAAAATACATTCAAATGTATCATACATATATTGTATATAATTAAATATAAATTTTTTATATATAAAGTTAAGCAAATTAAAAAATTTAACTATAATCATTACTTTTGTTATTAAATTTATAATTTCTATAGAACAAAAAAATTCTATAAATCATTAAATCCTGCTTTTATAATTAATCATTTCTTAAATAATAATAAATTAATATACATCATGTTATAATTCTGATTAAACATAAAAAAGTAGGATTATTTTAAGCAATAGATCTTTTAATAATATTAAGTTAAATATAAATTAATCTTTATTACTTATGTTTTATTTTTACATTTGCCACAACAAATATCAGTTTGTTTTTCTAATTCAGATTCTTTGTAATTAGGGGTCCATGGTCCAAGACTAGCTGAAGCATAGAAATCCATTGGATATGATTTATCTTTGTTAAAGTTTATCATTTTTAAAGCTACAGCTCCCTCATATGGTGTAAGAAATGGTTTTTCAAAAGCTGTACCCCAATCTATACTTAACCGTGGACATGCAACCTATAATATAGAAATTATATAATATATAATCGTCATAATTAGAGGATCAAATTTTGTAAATATAAAATAACCTGTATGAAAGCATCAACACCCTTAAATAATTTAATTTTATCTGGGAATATTTCTGAAAGCAATATAATAACGTTTTCTTTTCCCAACAAATTCATTTTATTTTCTAAGTTTTTTAAAACAGTCAGATTTCCTTGTCTTCCTAATGTACCAAGTATCAATCCAAATCTTCCAGTTTCTTTTGCATGTTCAATTGCTGTTAATCTAGTTTTCAGCATTTCTTTATGATTATAAAATTCTTCTGTTAATTTCTTTTCATAAGGATCATATCGAAATGCTTGTAATTTTGGATTAGCAATCATTACTGCTTCTAAGTGAAATCTACCATCCCCTACATAAATAACTGCATCAGCACATCGAATCTGTGGTGCTGTACAACCTAAAATCTTTATGCAACAATGAGGTTTTTTCATGGTATGAGGATTATAATTGAATAACTTTAATTTGCATTTAGTTTAAGAAAATGTATACATATCAATACCTCGCCTGGACTTAATGGTTTACTTTGTGGAGTAGATACTTCATAACCATTCTTTCTCATTTCCATTGCAATTGCTTGTAATGTACCAGCAAATTGTATGGTACTTACAAGTCCAATTTTTGTTGTAACTGGTAATGTAGTTTGTAAGCATTGAATACAATGTGAAATATCGATTTTTATATTAACAAATACATAAAGTACTTTAATACCAATTGTTTGATCAATTGGTATTAAGCAAGAATGTCCATAATGAATTAAAAAATCTGCATCTAATGCTTTTGCAATATAATCATCTATACAACATGCTCCTGTATCAATTGTATTTACTTTTAGCTTGGAATTATATGTACATATATATGTTTATAAACATATGAAATTATACAAAATATAATTATGTAGTATATGTATTCATAAAGAATATATAAAGTCAATAAATGTAATTATTTTCTACTTGTATAACAATGCATTTTCTTACCATAAGTAACATCTGCCATTATAATAGTTTCTGCACCTGTGAAATCGTCTATAATATCAGCTATAGTTGTAGCATACATTAAAAGTCCCTCAGGCATTTGTAACGCAACTCTTTTTGCTTTTACTTCTTTAATTCTCCATATTGATTTATGTATTTCAAAATTATAATTACAAGGTAATGCAGCAATTGCTGCATTTAACAATGGATCATTTAATATTTCTTCAGGAATTTTATTTATTTTAAGTGGAGCTTTAAACACCTTACGAACTGGCTTTGCTTTAACTATTACAACAGAATCACATCCTTCGCTCATGATTACAATTTGTTGCTACAATTTTATTAACATTAAATTTTATAATTAGATTTATGACCAAAGTTTTGAATATATTATATAAAGATAATTCATATATTTTATTTACAACACATAGTATTCATAATTTACAATTTTATTTTACTGTTTGTTAATTTCGATAAAAATTTATATAATTTATAATTAAAATATTCTTTGTACTTAAATTTCAAGAGTAGATGGAGGTTATAAACTACTTTACTTTCGAAATTGAATAAACCTAGACATGACAATCGATAGTGATGCCCTCTATTTTGATTGTAATTTACGAATCTGTTTACGAAGGAAGATATTTTGGCTTCTTCAATTGTTTATGTTATAAAAAAATAGACATTTCATAACATATTAATGTAAAATATAATAATGAATATTATGCTAAGTATAGATAGTAAATAACATTGAATTTTGTTTTTTATATTCACTCGAAAAAAGTTATTAATTATTTAAGTGACTGTTACAAATTTATTATGTATTACATTTGAAATTTTATTCCTAATTTTTTGAATTATAATAAACTTTTCATAGTAGTAAGAAAAAAAACATTTCTTTAAAGGTCCCACCGAGATTTGAACTCGGATCGCTGGATTCAAAGTCCAGAGTGCTAACCATTACACCATGGGACCGCTTGTATTAAGCAGTTCTATTATTTTACTTAATGGTATAATTAACTATTTTTCTAAATTTTTATATTTTATTGAAGTATATGACATATTAATTTGATTAAAAAATTGTAAATTATGTTATATGTATTATGTTTAAAAGATACATAACACATTCTTGTATATTGTTAATATTATTAATCTCAAATTTTTTTGCAAACAGTTTTAAATAATACTTTTGAAATTGACTAAACTCTTTTACTGATTGCCTATATAATTATCTGTTTAATTTGTTTAAATACAAATATTTTTATACATCAAAGATAATAAAAAAATATTTGTACTTTCTAAGTATTTTCTATAATTTCTGTAATATGAATAAATTTTTGTAAATGTTATTATATATATGGTTGATATATTTAAAATTTTTTATTCTAATAAAATATTATCAAATACAAATTTGAATAATTTTTTACTTTATAATATTTCTATTTACAAATAATATTAATTCTAGCAAAGAAATATTAGAAAAAGAAGAATAATTTTGTAGATATTACTTTTTATTTATTTATTTTATAACTAACTAATTGTATATTTATTATATTATGTTGCATAAACTTAATTGTAATGTTACACCTGACATTACAACCTGTAGGTTTAAAAATTGTTTAAAACTTACATTTATTTACATTTAAAGTTAACAATATTTTCATAAAATGATTATTTTGAGATAAACCTAATTATTTTAGTTATATTTTGTTACCATTAAATTAATTCACCACTTTTAATTGTATTGTATGTTATTATAACATAATAGTAAAAATGAAACAGGATTATTTACTCATTTTCAGTTTGTTAAACATTTAAATATATGTACATACATATGGTTCTAATCAAAATGTCACAGCTTAGAGCGATCATTTAGTCAGAATAATATACATTCATATTAGTGCATTGAAGATAGAAAAAGAGCAATAGAGAGAATAGAGGGACAAGAATAGAACTGGGTTTGGCAAGCGTGGTGATTTTACTCCTACCTTTTAACCGAACCGTGGCCGATTGTATTGTATTCGTTTTACGATACATATCATGCTTGGCCCAGGTGGTTTCCCTAAAAAAAGTGTATTTCTATTTTACATACTGTTGCAACACTTCATCATTGCTGTGACAAAGTTATTTAACAGCATTCTGTACGACCGAAGCTAGTTTCCAATAGATTGTAGATACCAGAAATATGAGATTACGGATAGTTGTGATATGTGTGTCGTAAAATTAGAACGTGTTACAATCTACTAGATTTTTCAATCATGCATCTTTTCGAGAAGTCATAAATTTTTAAGAATGACTTAAATAGATCACTATCACCATTGAAGAGTTTCAATGCGCGATGCTGGATATCATATTATATTGGATATGTTGGCTGTTTTGGGCGGGTCTTCCAACACTTACAGCTTATCCTGTGTCGTCTTCTATACGAACAGGTATATTAATTATATATTTGAATGTGTATTTTGATAACATGCTCCTAGTGAGAGGTTATTTTGCTTGTAACAGATTTACCATATTCCTATGCTTCATCAAAATGGGAACGGTATTGGATTCAATATACTCTTGGTCTTTTAAGTGTAACTGCTACTGCATTTACCTTAGTTGGTTGCCTTTGTTGTCGAAGACCTAGAAGACCTAAAGGTTTTCAGGTAATTTATTGTCACTTATGTTATATATAATAAATAAAAATTCTTACTAAGATTATGTATTTTTAAATAATGACTTATACATTACTAATTGTAGGACAAAGCAGAAAAGTACAATCAGGTAAAATTACCGTCACAAGTTTTTTGAATAAAAAGTTTTTTTAGAAAAACAGAATTAAGAATCAACAACAGTTGTAATTGGTCCTCGTTTAAGTATTTAAAGTATGGTTGCAGATGTTATAATACAAGAAATTTTTTTTTAATCATGTATCTTTATTTTAAATATTTATATGTATTATTATTCATGCCTTAATAGTAGTTTTTGTAATTGTTATGAAAATGTTTTATTTATAAACATAATAAGAGTTATTAATATTTAAATATATTTAAATATATCACAGAGTACTCATATTTTATTTTATATATATAAGAAAAATAATAAATATAATGTTTAACTTTTTCTTCAAATATTTAAAAGTAGCTGCATGTATATTATTTATAAGTGATTGCAGTATATAATGTAGTTTAATATATTTCAATTACATTTTTTGTAATTTTTCTTTATGTTTTATAAAAAAGTTTGGAAAATATAATTATGGTTTTATGTTATAGGAATTCAAAGATGGAAACAATATTGGACAGGAATCAGTGTTTGAACATTCTCTGGAGGGTTTGGAATTGAATGTTCCGCACATGTTAGCTGTTTCAGAGAGAGTGCAGTTTGATCCTTTACCTATAGAACATATTATATCTGGAACTAAAAATGCTGCAAAACCTAAGCCATTACCTTTATCGACATCATTTTTCGAATCACATGATTCTGACTCGAATACTCTCCCTGAACATTGTCGTGAGTGGTTCGATGCACAGGATTTATGTGTATCTAGAGAAAAGTTGAAGTATTTAAGAGAGATTGGTCATGGATGGTTTGGAAAAGTTGTAGAAGGTCGTGCAGATTTAGAAGGACATAAAAGAACTTCCAAACATGGTGGTGTTGTTGTGAGAATTCTTACTGAGGAGGCTACAATAAAGGAAAAAGCCTGGTTTCTTGGTGAAGCTACTCCATATTTGAAATTACATCATCAGAATGTCTTAACTTTGTTGGGTTTTTGTTTAGAAACTGACCCATATCTGTTACTCTTTGAATCATGTTCAGTAGGTGATCTTAAAGGTTTCTTGTTGTCAAATCAAGATAAAAAATCTCAAGAAGCACTTAATAAAGAAAATATTCCAATTCGAATGGCACTGGATATTGTTGCTGGCTTAAAACATATGCATAGCCATGGATTTGTACATACAGATTTATCTGCCAGAAATTGTTTGATAGCATCAGATTTATCAGCAAAATTAGGAGATTATGGGACTGGTGTAGAAAAATATCCTGAAGATTATTATGTAGTTGGAGATCGTGCATTGCCTATTAGATGGTCTGCACCAGAAAGTGTAGAATGTACTGATACTACTATTGAAACTAGAGAAATTACATCTCAAGCAAATATGTGGAGTTATGCAATTTTTCTTTGGGAAATTATTACATGGGGAAAGAGACCATACCATGATAAAACTGATGAACAAGTAATTCAAATGCTTTTACCTCTAAGAACTGATCTTTTATCAAATGGTATACAAGTGTTGCAAACATACCTAGAAAGCTGTCCATCAAACATATATCAAGCAATTCATTTCTGTTTGAATTTAAATCCACAGAAAAGACCAAATTTGGATGAAGTGAAGCAACTTCTTTTGAATGAATATACAGAGTACTTGGATTTTGAACAAAGATGGGAAAATCTACGAGTTAATACTAAACATGTTCGAAGTGCTAGTTTACAAGATCTTCGAGGCAGTATTGATTCAGATTATTGGACCACTATTGTTGATGATACACCTCGACAGTCATCATTTCGACTTGGACCAAGTGAACTAGTAAAAAATGTACCAAGTATTAAAAATATTATTCATCACGAATCTAGTTCTGAAACTGAAGAAGAAAGTTGGAAAGGACAAATAGAACAAGGAGTTTATACTGAAAAAGTGAAACAAAAATCCAAATCTGTTACCGATTTAATGGTACTTGTACATATCGATTTCGATTCTGATGCAGAATTATCAATGGGAGCTCAGATATCAGAAAAATATGGGAAAAAAAAATTACCTGCTACCGGTAGTGATAGCGATCTTAGACATAGCATTCATACAGATGAATTTGATGAAACATTAAGAAAATTACGAGATCCTTTGCCAAATAATACTTCTAATAAAATCAAAATGTTAGATATTTCAGAAAGGCCAAAATTGCTAACATTAACTATGGATCAAGCTCAAACTCCAATTTTGAGATTATCTTTAAATGGCAAAGAATCTGAGACTACACCTGTTACAAATGCAATTACAGAAATACGTAGTGAAAAACATGTTCTAAGACTTCTATCAAAAGGAGATCCTAATCTTCCTCTTCTACGTTATGTACCTGATGATACATCTTCTTTTGAAATATTAAAAAGAAATAATAAGTCTCAGTGTAATAATACACCTAAGCATCAAAACAGTGACAATACTTGTTTTTCTAACAACTTTTCAGTTAGTTTTATGACAGGTGAAAGCAATTTAGTTGATGTTGCACTTTGGAATCACGCTCTGGATTCTGCTTTAAAAAAAAAAGTACCTGGTTTTTTGGATGAAGGTGAATTTAATGAATATGCAGAATCATTGTCTAAACCAGAAAATAGTATTACGCCAGAATTAATTGTAACTACTGTATCTACACCAGATACTTTACAATCACAGAAAGGCACAACATATAATATAAATGATAAATTTTCCAATGATGAAGACATAGATATTAACCGAAAGTGTTTACCAAATGAAGATGAAGAAGAAAGAAAACAATTATCTACTCCTGATGATGAACAAAGTTCTGATTCTGGATTTAGAGATAAAGAATCCTGTGAAGAAGAAGAGAATGTCTGTGCTTTAGTTGCATCAACATCTACTAATGATTCTACAGTGAATGTACCAATCTGTACTGAAGAAGAACAGTTACAAATTTTATTTGAACTGGATACTATTCTTGATGCAGAGTATTATGCAACACTTTCTGGATCTGAAAAAATGACTGCTTCAATTAATCATACAGAAAATAAAATTCTTTGTACAAATGAAGATGAATCTGATTCTATCCATACTATAGACACTGTAGTTGAAATAGAGAATAATGATAACTGTACACCTAATATCAATTCAGTAGAAAATGATATTAAGTCAATATCAGAAGATGAACAAGAAAGACAGTCACAAGACATAATTAAAATCAAAGAATTAAATGATTCAAGTAATGCTAATTCTATTTGTCAAGAAACATATTTAAAACAATGTTTGCAAACTGAAAATGACAATGAAATTAGAATTGAAAATAGAAATGAAAATGATAATGTAATCATGAACATAAATGACCATGATAATAAAAATGAAAATAAAATTGAAAGTGAACATAAAAATGAAATTGAAGCTAAAATTATATGTGAAAATGTTACTGGTAGTAGAAATGAAAATATAAATACAAATAAAAATGAAAGTGAAGAAGTAAATACAAATAAATATGGAAATATTGAAAATAAAATTGGAAATGAAAATATAAATGCAAATAAACATAAACATAAAAATGAAAATGAAAATAAAATTGAAAATAAAAATAAATATGAAAACGATATTGAAAATAGTAACAAAAATGACATTAAAAATAAAATGTTAGATGAAAAGGGAATAGAAAAGATATATGAAAGGGGAAATGAAAAAGATATAGAGAAAATAAATGAAAATGAAATTGAAGATGAAGACAGTTCTACAATGAGCTTACATAGTGATAATTCTTATGTATCATTTGATATAGAAGAAGAATTTGTAACAGCAATTCGAAATGAACTTAGAGAGAAATTACCTTGTGCTCAAATGTCTGTTGTAGAACCATTAGAAGCTCATGATGATGATAATCTTATACCTAATGACATAAACAGTAAACATTGGGATGATGATGACAGTGAAGAATCTTCTAATCAAGGTAGTGGAGGAGTGGGTATTTCAATAAGGTACCTTTTTAATTACTAAGAGTATAACATTATTTATTAATAATTATAATTTATTTATTTATTACGCAATTAAAAAATTTGTTAAATATTGTAGATATAATGTCTATGATTCTCCACTTAGTCCAATTCAAGAAGAACGAGAAAGTACCCTTACCTCAGAATCCTTAATATCAAACTCTAGAGATGCATCAATTGCTTCAAAAGAATCTGTTGCTTCAGATGATGTATTATTAGTTGATACTCGGACAAACAAAATGATCTTGTTAGAAGGCTTGGGAGATAAATTGCAAGATGATGAACGAGATACAACTAATGGGGATTTATCTGAAGAAGAAAATTTGGATTATAATTGTTCAGTAGTTCGTTCTCGTGATGATAAATCGCATATTATGATTGCAAGTGGAGGGGCACCTTTACCAAGTCCAGAAGAAGAATCTAAATGGCAACAGTTACCAACATCTTTTCCATTACCATTACCTCTACCATTGGAAGATGATTTAATGTCAACAAGTTTTGGAACAGAGCATGGATGGGGTAGTCAGGATGAAGATGACGATGAAGAAGAGGAGGAGGAGGAAGAAGAGGAAGAGGAGGAAGATGAGGAGGTGGAGGAAGAGGAAGAGGAAGAGGAGGAGGAGGAGGAGCAGGGGGAGGAGGAGGAGGAGGAGCAGATGAAAATAATAGTTCTAGTTCTGGCGAATTTGTTTGGAAGGTAAGTATATTATAAGTAAAGAAATCAAATATACATACATATATAGATAATAATTTTTCATTTATAATCATTTTAATATTATTTTACAGAGATATAATGAGCCACATGTTGAGCAAGTTCAAATTCGTAGTTGCTTAAGTAATAACGAAGGAGTAGTAGTAGATGTTGATGTTCAAGATGAAATGAATCCAGAGGAAGCAGAAGAGGATGAAGAGGAAGAAGAAGAATTTACACCATCAGCTTGGAATGCAACATTAGCTCCTCATCGTTCTGCATTAAGATCCCCAGATAAAACATTAAAATCTGGTGTAAGCTTTATAATACTATTTTCATATTTGTTGAAATATAATATAAATATTTATAAATTTTTGAATTTGCTTTTGCTGCTAGGATGAATTGGTGGGTACATTCTTATTTAACAATATCCTTTTTATATATTGCATATATTAAATTATAAATATGTATTAAACATAAAGGTAACTTAATGAATTTTATTCGATATATAATGTATCATTTATTTAGGATCAGAAAAAGAGTGTATGGTTTAAAAAACAACGCTATCACTGTGTGTATGAATATCCAAAAGAAACATTAACTACAGAAACTCAAGGAGAACCAACTACTACTTGGGAACCGACTTCATACAGTGGTAAACTTAAAGACATAAATAAAAATTATATTAAAAAAGCTAAATTGATAATAAAATAATTAGAAAATAAATATTTATTTATGGTATATATAATTTTTCTTTTATTCTAGACTGGGAAGAAATGATAGACGAACCACGATTAGATCTGTATCCTCTTGACTATGATGATGCCAATCATACTGGTATATTATAGTATTATATATTCTTTTAAGATATGGTTAATATAACATATGTGTAATTTATATTTATATGTTTATTAATAAATTTATTTTGATTACAGGAAACGAAGAATTTTTTGTGAGCAGTTCAAATCGTCCGTTTCAATTTCAAACTAGCGAAAGTAAATATGTAAGTCAATTCTTTCCTGGTGCGTCTACGTCAATAAATGAGGAACGAGATGAAGTTGATGGTGATCAACAAGAAGTATCACAAAATGGAATAGAATTATTAAACGATTGTGGTCAAAGTCATCAATATCAATTAGGAGAATTAAGGCATACTAGAGATCGTTTAAAACTGAATTTATCTACAAATGGTGCAGCCTTTGTTTCTATTAAACAAACAAAAGAAGATGATGCAGAACAATTGCATGATAAAGAAAATGTGTCAGAATTCCCACAAAGTATAGACTTTACACAGGACCAACATATTCTATCAAATTCCTTGAATTACAATACGTTACCAACCGTGCCTCCCAAAGACATTCAACAAAAAAAAAGTCTTGATTCGACTTCTTTAAAAAGTGCCCAATGTGATAGTCAAGAAAAAATTGAGCCTATCGACAAGTGTAGTGTTTTGACTCATAATTAATGTGTTTCAAAGACGATAGTAAAATGTTAAAAGAGATAATTTAGCTGAAGTCCGTCCGAACTAATTTCGTTGCAAGAGTATAGTGATTACTCAATGAGTACACTATTGAATGAATCTCAAATTATTGTACATAAGATGTAGCAAATTTTATTGTGGCTGAGATTCAATCGATTGTCTATAGTATTATATTAAATTTTTATTTGTTGTATAAAAACATTAATATAAATAGAGCTTAATATTCATATAATTTTTGATACAGTTAGCTTCATAGCGACAAAGAAACGTAAATATTAATTGAATCAAATAGCAGACAATCGATTTTTAAAGGCTACATCAAAACTATTGAGTAATTTCGTTTCATATCTGTAAATATTTATTAAACATCGTTCAGTGCATAATCGTTATCAGAAAACTAGATTCGTATAAGTTAATATTATTATTTTCATTGATGATATATGATAATTATACATATTGATTTTCATTTATTATTATCTTTAAATATGATATCTTTCATGGTATTATATTAAAATCATATTAGTAGAAAACAGCTCTCTACTCTAAAAGTATTATAGTGTCAATCAAGGGACGGTACTATAATTAAGTCTCAAATTTTAGCAACATGTGTATAGTAATTAATGCACGAATCATTTTTTTATAAATGTGTATTGTATTGTTATTTTTACTAGAACTGTGATGGGCACAATTTGTGCACTTTTATTTCAGTTAATTTGATAAATCAAACTGATAAAATTTCACATGAAATAGTACAGAAAATACGCTGCCGTACTTTATTGCATACTATCTTCAATATTTTTAAATGTTTTTTGAATACTTCGTGTAGCCTTTAGAACAATTTTTAATATTTAGATAATTTTTTTATGGAAGAATATTACATTGAAATGCAAGTGCACAAAAAGAGATTGTTTATTATGAATTAATGTTATAATTATATAAATATTAAATATTAAATTCACAATATGCAAGTATTTATTTGAATATTAAAATGAGAAACAATAATAATATGTTAATAATCGTTAATTATTATTGTATAATTCTTGCAAAAATATCTTCCAAAATTTTCAATATTGCTACAGCAAAAGTAAATCATAACATAACGACAGAATAGGTTAGATTAATAAATAATATTTAAAAATACAAATAATATCAACATACTTGATATTTGCACCGATATATAATTTCATTAACATATGTGAAATCGAAAATGTACATGTTATGATTACTATTAATAGCACTGCAATTATTATGCAGTTTTACTACCACTACAATTATTATTATTATCATTATTGATAACGCTAACTTTGTGCTCATTATAATACATAGAATATTAATAGAGAACAATTAATATATTGTTATACAAAGCAGACATTGATTTGAGCAGAGTATGTGTTTCATTGTTATTATTTCCTATACCATTATAACACATCTACTATTGTTTTACACATATTTGTGAAAATATTTTGCTTTTATATACTTTGACTAATTTCATTAATTTTAGTTTATTTTAGCAGATGATAAAAATTCGATGTAGTATTGGATAAAATATAGATGAAATAATTAATTTGCTCAAGTTCCAAAACAGATAAAGAACATTTAAAATTTTATTATAAATATTTTACTTATAGTAATTATTTTTATAAAATGTTTGTATAATATTATTTTATGTTTGTACATTATTAAAAGTTTATATATGACGTTGACGATTACGCCATAAAATAATAAGTCCTTGATGATCCGCTGATGCAAGAAGAGATTCATCATAATTAAAAGATAAAGCAATTGTTGGTGTTGCATGACCTTGAAGTCGATTAATTTTTGCTGCTTTGCTTTTCCTTGCTGAATCTAAGAGATGTATTGTACCATCCTCAGAACCAGTAGCTATTAAACATGTTTCCATTTGTGGGCAAAAAGTAGACCTCACAAAGTATTGTCTGGAGAGAATTAATGAATTACATTCCTTACAATTTTATAAATTCTAAATATTCATGCTTAATATTACTTTTTTACTTAATAATATTCAAACTGTAAATTACTTATGTTTTATTGGATATTTCGTCCACAGAGACAAAGAACCTTGACTATCAATAATATGATACAATAGTACTACATTACAAGCACTGCTCACTAAAAGTGCTGGCCATGGAGCATCTTTTGAAAGCCATGAACGCCAAGAAAGGCTACTTATCATTCCACCAGTTTCTTGTACTCTTTTTAATTTTGTTAATCGTCCTGAACCTGGTTCTAATTGAAATGACATGATAATTCCTCTATCGTTTCCAACCCATATCACCAAACCACCACTACCCTCACAAGTTAATGACAGAATCTGAAAACGTATTTTTGAAATGTAATCTTTTGTTTAAATTAAATTTTTTAATAAATAAATTGTTTATTTTTACATAAAGAAATTATGGAAAATTATTTTTTATACAAATTAGAATTTATTTATGATATAACAATATATAATTTGGGATTATTACATTGTGCAAAATCTTTCCACTTTGTAGTTAAAAAATTACTATAAGATATTTTCTTTCTAAATTAGAATTATTTGTTAATAATATAATACTTTATATTAGAATAAAATTAATATATAATTTCCTCAAAATATTTCTAAAAATTTAAAAAACCCTGAATAGTACAAAACTACCAATATTAAGTGTCTCATTATATAAATGTTTAAAATTTTGTATAAAATAATAATAAAAAGAAATGTTTTTACAAAACTTAATATCAAAAAAAAAAAGAAAAAAAAGAAAATAAAAAGAAACAGTGTTTTATTCTGAAAATATTACTAACTTTAAAACTAAGTAAAATGTAACTTTACAGTTTATCATCCTATTTTTAAATCTAATCACATAAGTATTATTATTAAGAGTTCAAAGAAACTAACTTTTCCACCAATTTTACAAGTACCACTGCGAGTATATATGCCAGTAGATATATTTAAAATTTGTACAAGTCCTTGAGAATTACCAGCAACAACTAAATTGTTATTTATAGGTATAAAGCCACAACATAAAACTTCTGCTCGTTGTTGATCATTAACCACCCGTAAACAAGTTGGATTGGTTTCTATATCCATAACATTCCAAAGTCTTATTGTACCATCCAAAGAAGATGAAACTATAAGATCATTGCTAATACTCCAGTCTAATGCAGTAACACCTTTTTTGTGACCTTCTAATAAAGCTATTACTTTTGGAGGAGTACTAATAGCATCACATATAGATAATAGTCCATCTAATGATGCACAACATAGCTTTGATCTATCATTATTTGCAAATTTAAGCATCATTACAGGTGCATTGTGTTGATCAAAAACATGATGCACTCCATCAAAAGCAAAACTCTCTGCAATTGATTTTCGTTGTATATTATAAAATTTTGTTTTAATTTCTGATTTTTCTTCTTCAGTTGTATAACTACTAAAACTATTTTGCTCCAAATTTTCACCATATCGTAGAAATAACAGTTTTGCCCTTAGTTTTAAATAATTTTCTCGAATTTTTGGATCTTTACTAAACTTTTCTTTTAACAGTTGATTTCTACGGCGAATATAAAGCATTCCTGTAATTATATCACTTTTGAACTTTACCATATATACTATATTTCACTATAAAACACATATACAAACCTAAAGTAGGTAATCTGTTTACCCGTTGTGCATTGTATTTAGCATCAAGAGCAAAGACTTGTTGATGCCACATAGTAATCATTCTATATATCATATAAATTTAATAATACAAATTATTGTTATATATTATTGTATTATTAACTAATTCAATAAACAAAATACTTATTAAAATTAAACACTGGGCGCGTAATAATAAATAATGACGTGTAACCTATTTAACAATTTTTCTTTGTAACAATATCTGATATTTAGAAAATATTTAAAAAATATTTTCATTCGTTACTCTTTTCTGTATTTTTCCTTCTTTTTTGGTTTATTCATAGCTTGGAGCAAAAGACACATTATGTTAACTTTTTGACTCTATGAACATTTATGATATGAAAAAAACTGTATCGACTAATACGTTTTTGTATATTCAAATTTCATATAAGCATATTTAATAAAAATTTAGTTAAATATACTATTCCTAAAAATATTAATTTGATTCGCTTTCATTCACTTTCATTCTTGGTTACAAAATACGTACTATATATATATATATTATATAAAAGCGTTATATAAATGTATATAAATTTTATTTATGTTTAATTTTATGAAATATATTTTCATTATATAAATATTTTCTAATTATTATACTGTCTTTTAGATAACGAAATAAAATAAATCGTCTATTTCGATGAAAAAATTGTTTTATTAAAATTAACATGTGAAATTTTTACTATACTATTATTTAATGTAACTAAAATTTTAATATAAGCATTTAAGTTTCATTAAGAAATAACTAATGAAGTAAATTGTGTAAATAATTGTTGATAATAATATTGTAATTTATAAATTTGCAAAAAACTAAACTGCTTCATTTAAATGTTATTTTGTTCAATGATATTCCAAATTTTATAAATCTGTAGAAGTTAACTACTTCATAAGGAATATTTTATTGTTTGATAGTTTGGAATCTCTGAGATTAATTAACTTTTATTCAAGCAATTCAAGGATTTAAAAAATTATATATCGTTTGGTATTGAATTAAAATATACACAGTGCATATATATGTATGTCACAGAGTTCTTTTTAATACATTTATTCTTAGATATTCATATTTATACACAATTATTTTTTAATAATTATATAATAGCAATAATGGCGCAATGCATTTTGCATTTTCATTCTATAAATTACTTGTCAAAAATACAAAAATTATTAACGTGTAATAATTGTTACAAAAACGAACTGCTTGATTAAAATTTTCAAGTTTCGTTTACATTTTTTCATTTTCTAGAATATTTTGCATTTTCCTCTATTTTTCATTATACATTACATTTAACATATTTGCCCCTAACTCATTTGAGCATACATATGGAGTGCGAAATATTAAAAAATATGCAGTGAAAAAAACAAAAACAAAGGTACTTAATTTTTCCGATTTTTATCAATCCCTTGATTAAGATGAATGTATTTCTATAAATATGCATATTTTTAATACGTAAGCATATTCCAAAGATGCTTTATACAAATTTATTAACTTATTAAAATGTTTATCTAACGAATATAAACGTTCTAAATATACTTTCGATTTTAGGTGATTGATATAAGTACTATAAAGTAAAGCTAAAGCAACTGAAAATAATTTTTCTTATATTTAAAAAATAAATGAAAGATTTACTTAAATACTAATTATCAAGTTTTAATTGAGTCATAAATTTGTAATAAATAATGTATTTTTAAAAGAAATTTCATTAAAATGTAATATAGATAATACATAAATTTGAATTTATTACATTCAAAACAAAATTAATTTTTAAGTTACTTTTCAAGTATTTAAATGATAACATATTTAGCAACCATTTAAAATCATATGTATATTTGTAAAGCTTTCTTTGTATAGCACAATATTTTAAAGTCATTAAGTCATTAGTGTTACACAGCAAAGTTTCGAAACATCCTATATAGCTAGGATGAACGAATAATCCATATCCGGGAATGAATTTATCGACAAAATCGATTATTTTTCTCGGTAATATATGGTTACAGATTTACATTTTCTTTGTTCTTCTAAAGAGAACTATTCTACACTTGGTCTCCCACGATTTTCAAATATATCCTATCCATATCGATGTTATTCAATTTTGTATATATTTATATATATGTATAATGCAATTGCTAACAAGATTTTACTTACAATTATTTAATTCTCTTTCATATGAGTGGTATTCGGAATAGTTTTACGGTAAAACGATTTATTTCAAAGTATTATACACATGCTAGGTCGTAAGGATTTCAACAGCACCTCGTGAAAATACTTTACTCATATCTTTGTTCGTTTACTTCTTAATGATAGGAATTACTTGTAATTATTGCTATCCACAATGCAAAAATGTAAAGTATGCTTTCTAAAATAAACTGTGTAATGTATTATGTTACTCCTTTTTGTCCGATTATTTTATAACTGTACAATATGTTCCTAATCAGCGTAAATAATATAACAGTATGAATATTGTTTTATCAGACGGAATCGACAATTACATTTTCCTTTTTATTATAATCTAATTAAAATGATACAGGTCATTGTGAATACTTATTAGCGGTACACTAACATCGACATTTGTTTTTTATTACATTTGAAAACTTATATTAATGTCAAATTAAAAAATGCAAATAGTGCAGGTTATTTTTGTTTAAATGAAATTTGTATAAAATATTTAACACAAACTTATTTAATACTCAATACTCAATAATTTGATCAACTAAAATTCATTTTTATTTACGTATTAACAAATATTACAGTTTTTAAGCAGATCCTAGAAATGAGTACGAATCAGAAGCGAAAAGTAAAAAAGAAATTGAAGAACTTACGACGTAGCCACATAAAATTATTATTTGGACTATACATTTTGTAAACATCAAATAGAATGTCATAGTATGTGTTTTGATTTTCTTCTATATCCGAAGAACTTCCTTACATAATAAATTTCAAAAATGTAGTTTTAAAGCTGGTATAACTATTCGATAATAATTATAAATTATTTGTTAACAAATTAATTTTTTAGTTGTTTTCAGATGTATTATATATAATACAATCATTGATCTAGAAATCATTTAAATCTCTTTGAAAACTAAGTTTGGAAAAGGTAAACAATACTCTGCAAACGAAAACTTTAAAATTGTTATTAAACTAAAGCATCAACTATTATTTTCTAGAAGATAAATTACATGGGTGATATAGAGTAATTAGTAAAAGTTAATATACGAATAAGGATAAGGTAATGTACGTTTTAGATAATACAACTTACAATATGAAAGGTTTGTAAAAAGTTATATGAGAAGTTTCTGCAAAAAGCAGATGGTTGAACTCTATTATTTGAATTTTATTCAAGGCACCACAAGAAAATTACTGAATTCTGTTTGTTTTTTTCTAGTACTTTGTGGCACTGTTTAATCTGCAACGCCGCTTTTATAAACATAAGATATATTAAATAAGTACCGCTTTTATTTTGAAATCAACGTTCTTTGAAAACATGGTGTGACGGTATCTTCTTTTTGGTTTAATAGCTTTTTGTTAATAAAATATAACGTTCATAAATTCTGGTAACTAAAAGAAATGCAAGGCGACCAAATCAAAAATATGTATATACGGGTGCGCGCAAGAATGCGAAACTAGTGCGATTATACATTCATTTTTAAATACCAAAAGTGACAACATTATGATTATAACTTTATATACCTGATGTTCCGTGGTTAAATACATACAATAATTGTAATTTACATAGTATAGTTTTACGTTTCATCACGAACGGGATGTTTTGTTTTCATGTAAAGAAGCACTTTAGATGTTAATGAGCCGAGATGCCTACATCATACAAAAAAACTATCACCCTTTGCAGTCGATGCAGTATATTCGCAATTGCACAGTAGTATACAGATAGGAGATCGGGAGTAAATTTAACAGTCAATTACTCTTCTAGATCATTTTTCCAGTATTTCACACGAGAGCTACTCACAAATCTTGATTTTCTTTTTTTATAGCGTTTCGACATACCACAATTAATTCTGTTCCTCTTCATCTTGACAAATATGTACGATTATTCGTTACACGTTATAAACGCTATAAATTTATTTGGCACGAGTGCGCCTTACATTTGGAAGAACTATGCAATTTTTTCATGCTGCATTTTATTTTTTTTTTCCTTTTACATATTACATTTTGCTTTAAGGAAATATATTTATACATATATATGTATATATATTGTATTATACACACCAAAATCTTTTCAATAATAGTAAAGAATTATAAGTAGGTTAACATGTCAGAAGATTTCTTTATAATTCGACTTAATATCTCAAGATATAAGAATACAGAAATTAATACAACTAATTAAAAAAAGTATGACATTTCTTCTATCTAATTAGTGTAAATTTATATGAAAAAGAAATATTACTACCCTGTTAAACATAAAATCTTTAAAAATTGCTTAATCCTTCCACATTTTAAGATTTATTTTATATTTTACATTAACTCGTGTCATACCAGAATAATATAGTTTCACCAAAAAAAATTGTCTCGTGTCCTTTATATCATTTGTGTCAATGTCCTTATTTCACACCACCGTGTTTCACAATGGCGAAATTGTAGTTTGTCTAAAATGGTGCATTTTTTACTTTTTTCCTCTCTTTTCCCTTGCGTAGTCCAACTTTTTAATTACTTCCAGTCCAGTAACTAGGACTGTAGCCAGGCTTTGCTTGGGCTTTATTTTGGGAACTTGTATTGGACCTTTGGCCTGTACTGCTACCACCATCTTGATGAAGTGGCTGATGCAACTGATGAGGCATAGTAGGAATAAACAAATGCGGCGTTCCATATGCACCAGGCAAACCAGCGTTTTGACTACCAGTAAGACTAAATGGCGGAGGAGTTGCTGAGTGAAAAGTTTGTTTGTCGTAGGACTAAAATAATATCAGAGTATTATTAATTTTTTCATTGAAAATAATAAACTTTTATTAAATCAATTTCATAAAAATACTTACATTCACTTTGCTAAGTGCTACATGACTTTTTGCGTACATCGTGGCGCTAATATCAGTTGCAGACGATCCACCAGTATTTGTATTTCCTGTAGATGTTCCTGTTTTACCAGTTTGTGTGCTTGTATAACTACTCCCTGCACCTTTGTATTCAGCAGAAGGACCAGCAGATGCTAATGCATCATAACTTGCACCAGCTCCATATCCAGATCCATAACTTCCTGGTTTAGCACTATATGCACCACTGTTTGTACCTGCATTACCAGCAGTCGCTATCTGCTACAGTAATTTTGATAAATAAAATATGAATTTTTGTTAGAATTACATCAAAGAGGAAATGAAAAATCGATTGTATAATTTGATCAACTTACAGGATAAATAGCAGGGGTTCCATATTGAAAGCCACCTGGCATTATTCCACCACTATATGCAAAATATGCATAGGTTGGAGGAAGTGTAGGATTCATCATTGGTTGTTGATGCTGTGTAGCAGTCTATAAATAATATAGATAAAGATATCGTTTGTATGCGATAAAAATTTATAATTTGATTTACTAAATACTTAAACTTTACCTGTTGTGACATAGTAGATGGAACTGGAGATGCATTACTGTCGTTTCTGGCGAACCTGGCATCACTAATACTGGTATAAGCTCCTTGTACACCTTGTACTCCTTGAACACCTTGTACACCGGAAAGTGCATCTCCTCGTCCCCCACCGAGGCTTGTAGCAGGGCCGGTTGTCTGATAGCCCAAGGCCGCGTCATAGTAACCAGTAGTTGGCTGCAGGTTAGTCAGGAAGGCCAAACACAAAACTACATGCATACACTGTGTACTCCAAATACAAGAAGGCTAACTAATATCTAAATCTACGCGTACTAGGTTTGGGGTAGATAACATGCGGTTTAGTTGTACCTATTTTAGATAAATTTCTTTTTATTTTCTTGAATTCTTTGATATAAAATTTATTATTTTTAATTTTTAATTTTTAAGAAAAATATTACTGTTTAAATGTAATTTTTTTTTCTTCAATATTAATAAACATAAAAATTCATTTCTTTGTAATAAAATTTCTAAAATAAGGTACAATTTAACCACTTGAAAATTATATTATATATTTTTATACAATTTCAAATACGTAACATTAGGTATAGAGCAAATAAAATCAATAATGAAGGAATATATATTATATTATATATGACATAATATATATATAGAAGCAATAGTTAGTTTGCGATCAAAACGGCTATTAATATTATAAATAAAACTTTATTTGATCTTTCTCGCGATTGATCGATTGATCGCAAACACTTTTACTTTTCTACTAAATAGTGTTTCAGAAATTAAAATGTTTTCAATGATTTATCTGATGCGAGACATCTCACTATAAAAAAATACAACAAACTTTTTGTGCCATCTTGAAGACGTGAATAAGATATTTATAATTTCTTATAAAGAAAAAAGAATATCAAAATAACGAGCAGCTACCAAGCATTAAAGAAATGATTACTTCAGCATTCTTTTTACTAGATAATCATGACATAAAATAGAATAGCACGCTCAGAGTAGTACACTCGAAATATTATCTTTTCCTTTTTAAACATGAATAATAATATTGTTTCAAGAAATACAATGCTTATAATTTTTGTTATATCATGTAAAATAAAATGATGTACCTTTTTAAGTGTACATTACTCTAACGAAGCATTTTATTGGAATCAAGTACAAACTACTTCTAACATTATTTTAAAAGTAAGTTGTACTTAAGTCAACAGATAAATAAATAGTGTAATTGAAAATAACTGACCATATGTGGTATTCTTTGTTGCATAAGTTGTAATTCCTCATAACTATACACTGGTTGCTGAAACGCATAAGGTACACCTTGACCCATAATATATTGGTGACTCAGCATTGGAGTCATACTACCAGCTGCACCACCACCTGTCATATTTCCAGTTCCACTACTCCCAGTTACTACACCACTTGATGTACTTTTCGGCACCGCTTTAAAAATTACATTATAAATGCTTATTTTTAATCTAAAAATAATCTAAAAGTAATCTACAATTCTTAAAGCATAAATTGTATTTACCATTAGAAGTTGTTACTTTAGTTTGTGAACTATTTATGGTCGTAGAGCTAAGACCTAATGTAGGTGCCGTTGTAGTTGCAAGAGAACTATTTGATGTCGTCGTATTACTATCGTATTGAGAATCTTTTGTTGTATTACTGTTCAATTTATGATTGTGAGATGCTGTTTGAGGTTGACTGGCATATGTGCCATATGCACTCGCATATACCTACAAATACAGTTCAATAACCTTTTACGTTTAAGTATCATTCAAGCTCATAAAACAATTCTTACAGATTGTGCTGCACTTTGGTAAGCTCCAGAAGTTTGAGTAATGGGTGAAGTAAATGTAGTGGCAGATGGCTGATAAGCTTGTGGAGTCGACTGAAATGAAGATGATCCTTGATATCCACTTGTTTGATAACCTGTACTGCTATTTGATACAGTATTCGTAGCTACAGATTGTGCTTGATACTGAGATGTTGTAGTAGGTACATATCCACTTGCAGATTGATACACCTATTTAATGAAAATATTTTGTATAATTAATATAAATTGTTTTAATAATATATCACGCAATAATTACCTGATTTGTAGTTGTTGGTTGATTATAGCCTGAAGTTACAGATGCAGATGCAGAAGGAGATGCTTGACTAAAGGTTGATGTATTAGATTGAGGAAATGATGATGAAGAATTGTAACTTGCTTGTGAAACAGTTGCTGTTGCAGAGTAACTATTAGCACTCGT
Source organism: Eufriesea mexicana (assembly GCF_001483705.2). Lineage (NCBI taxonomy): Eukaryota > Metazoa > Arthropoda > Insecta > Hymenoptera > Apidae > Eufriesea > Eufriesea mexicana. The sequence goes on from NW_016927446.1 coordinate 80,890, forward strand.
GCCTGACGCAGTTTGAAAAGACGATTGAGCAGATTGAGCATTTGTAGAATATGCGTTATAAGTGTTTGGTGTTGCTGCGGGTGCTTGAAACGATGATTTTTGAGATTGGTAAGTTGTAGTTGTACCATAGGGTGGTGCATTTCCTGGTGAAACTTGTGACGTGAAATCTTGTTTAGTTATATCTAAAGTTTGTCCAGTACTGCTACCACGAGCAGTGAATGTTTGCGCGTTTATTGAATGTTCACTTGATACTGGTAAGTTGTCGCTATTCGATAACTGTAAGTAAATAATAGAAATGTTCAATAATTTTTAAAAACTAAAAAGTAGCAAGTACTTTTATTAATATGTAAATACAATAAAATAACCATTTGAGAAGTAGTGTTGAAAGGTGTTGTGGATGATGGTTGCGTTGTTTCGATGTCCAAAGAGCTATTTGTATTGGCAGTGTTTACAGTATTTGTAGTAGAAGACACATCTACACCAGCTATTGTATTACTTGCTGAATTGTATTTTTCATTTGCAGAACCATCAAGAGAGCTTGAATCGCTACCAAATTCAAGTGCTCCAAATTGAACATCAAGAAATCCAATGCCACTATTAACAGCATCTCCAGGCATTTCTACAGCACTAGATGGTATTTTTGATGGTGGTGGCACCCTCGGACGTTGCTTTGTCTGTCTTTGAGGCTAATATATTTAAAAAATATATAAAAAAAAATATAACACCCATATTTTAATTTATGTAATATATTATAAAATAAAAATAATTCCTATGTACATTATTTAGCTACCTGACTGGATATCGATGAGGAGAATGTAGACTGTCCAGCAGCTTTCAAATTTTCACTTGTTTGTTGAGTAAGTTGTGTTAAATATTGCGTCTGAGCAGCTGTTAATACTCCGCCACTCATAGCATTTGGTTGTTGCGATAGCTGCATTGTTGGTAAACTTAATACAGGTTGCTGCTGCTGAGTTTGTTGAATTAAGGTTTGTTGTTGTATTGATGGTATTTCTGATAATTTTGGTAATTCCTTATATATATAAAAGAAAAATATTTTGTATTACATATACTTAATAAAATTAGTATATAAAATAATGTTACATACTTCCTGTTGTAATAATGATAAATTTACATTCTGATTTGATTGCACTGTTTGTAAGTCCTGAGCTTTTGGTTCTTCTGTAGAAGATGTAGGTTCTGCTACAGAAGTGCTTGGCGTAAAAACTTTTGTATCTGCCAGTGAACCTGTATACTCTTCATTATCCCAGTCTTCTGTAGAATCCAAATTATTCCATGCATCTACCCACACATTTTTAGTGTGTGAAATAATAATTTCAATAATTTAAATATTAATAAACTACAATATATAAAAGAACTTACCCATCTTTGGTTCCTGTGTAACTTGTTGTTGCTCTTCGTTACCTGTCCATGTATCGATCGATCGATTAAAACTATGAGTCGACGAAGCAGATGATGGATCATTCCGATTGGCAAATGTTCGTGGACCAAGTCCCCTTGCTCCACCTCGCCCACCTCGGCCAGGTCTTCCAGGACCACCTCTACCCCTTCTATTACCACTGTAACTACCATCACGAACACCATCTTCCATATTTCTTTCATTCTCTTTGTTTTCTCGACCGCGCCCTAGATTAAAGTTTTTTTTTTAAATATATAATATATATTAATATAATTAAACAGCTAATATTTCCTTTAACATACATCCACGATTATCGTGATTAGCACGACTTCGCATACGCGGGGGACCACCTCCTCGTTGATTGCGCCTTTCATCCCAATCACCACCCTCATCTTGACCACCAGAAGTATCCATATTCTGTTTTGAACCACTTGGTTGACGAGGCTTCTTTTTTTTCACTTCCCATTCTGTTTTTACCCCTTCCAAAAGATCATTAACAGCACGATCCAAGTCTCCATCACTATCATGTAAAGCCATAACAACTTCATCTTCTGAACGTCTAGTCATATCCATGACTTGTTTTATACGCTCTTTCAAAATAGGATCTTCACCACTACCCATTCTAGTGTCAATGATTTGTGCATGCCGCATCTGAACAGTGTTTGGCTACAACGCCATAGTTTTTAATAAAGAGTTCTTTATGAAATTAATAAAATATATAAAAAAGCAGAAAATCTCTCTCATAATAATAATACAATAATAAGCTGTATTTACTGACCTGCATTTTTTCATGTTTTATTGAATCCGATGATTTAGTTTGATGATGATCTGATTTCCCATGTTGTTGTGATGATTTATTTTTGTTGGTGCTTCTCCCACCGGAGGACACCGATTTGTTGCTTGAACTCATTGCCAACTAAAATCCCACACACCTATATCACTCACTTATCACACTATATACACTCCCTATTTACAGTCTGTAACAGAAAAAATAATTAATTGCGTATAATCTAATATGACATGAAACTCAAATTAAATACATGGAAGTTAAATACTTCTATTATTTTAAACTTATTTTTATTAATTAATTAAAATATAAAAATTAGAAATATTGCAACATCTTGTCATAACATATAATATACTGTTATAACAAAAATACATATAATTTCCAAATTTTCACAAATATTTTAAGGAACATTTAATATTAAATATTTTAAAAGTTTATGTAATTAACTATGATAATGTTTGTATATGTAAATTAATCTCTTTTTATTTAAAATGTATAATAAAATGACATATTTGAAACAAAATTAATAATGCTTCACTAAGAAGTATTACATAAAACAAAATGATAAATTGATTATTGATTTTACTTTACAAAATATAATCTAAATTATTACATGTAAGATATGTTACAATTTAAAACATTTTTAATTTCAAAGAAAAAAGAACAAGATTTATTTACTAATAAACAAAAGTATAAAAACCAATAAAAAAGAATGATCTAATTAAACATATAATTACATGAATAAACAGAAACCAATTTAATTTTCCTTTTAATAGGAATAAATTAATAAAATTTACAATTAATTAAAGGAATGTCAATTTTACATAAAAAACAAAGATAAAATTATATGAAATACTAAATCATAAAAATTTTATATCTAATTAGATCTATAAACACGTAATGTAAATACATCAGTATATAAATCAATATTTATAAAAAGATATGAATATAAATTGTTTTCGTCAGATATTATAGAGATTGTATAATCATGATTATCTCACATAATACAGCTTATAATGAAATTATGGATATCAAAGAATTAATGACGAAATAAAATATATCTTATATAATTTTGTAGTTTTTAAAATATCCTTATTATCGAATGTACTAATAATTGTATCATAAATATACATTGAAAATAACCTAAATAAGAGAAACAATTGGTATTTAAATGTACTTGAATGATTACAAAACATGTTAAGAATGATATTAAATCACGATTTCGAAAATATACATTAAAAGATTTACAATAAGAAAATCGACATTACGTTTAAATAAACGTTAAGAAATACGGTTTTATCTCTATTTCTCGAACGGAGATGAAAAGGTTAGGGTTGACTAATAACGATAAATAGAAAATCAAACGATTTAACAAATATTTCTTAAAATAGTCACGTTTTTCCTAAAACGGTTGTCTAGAAGAAGAACGAATAACTAAGCGTCAGGGCGATATGTAGAATGATCTAAACCTTCTCCACAAATTTTGAGAATTTTCAAAAGAACATGTTCGATGCAAAAGATCAAATCCACCAAAAACATCGAAAAGATTTGTGAGTCTTTTTGCAACACAGAAGATTTCAAAAGACGATGTAGTAATAAAAAAAAAAAAAAAAAAAAAAAAAATTTTGA
>NW_016927446.1:85504-96733 GCF_001483705.2 Eufriesea mexicana
AAAAAAAAAAAAAAAAAAAAAAGATAAATTTTGACGTGCGCGGTGAGAATATGACGAAGGAGGATTATCGGGCGCATCACAAAAAACACCTTGTCCGTTGCGTTGTTGTTCTTAAGGGAGTTGTGAAAATTCTTCAAACGGATGATAAAGAAATTGGCCGTGTAGAATTTGTTATATTCCTGAATCGGTACTACGACGTTGATGTAGAATATTTTCCGCAGACCATGTGCACGGTAGACGCCATTTCTGGTTTTGCGAGGAAGGCTTGTCAACCATCGCCGCGGTGGAGCATCGATAGATCTCCGTAAGACGATCGAGTCAAAGTATTTGCAAGTAACTCACAGTTATTATAAGCGTTGTTTGCGTACTCGAAGGACACGTCCGGAGTCAGAAACAAGCGAAATTCACGACGCCTCGGCTTTTTCGGCCGTGGCGCGCGAAAAACCACGAAAAAAACAACGAATTTGCTCGTACCTGGTTAGTGCGCTCAAAACGCAGCTCGGTCACGTGACCGCGGACCCCCCTCCCTAACTTGGCAGCACCGCCTCTATACTTTATCGGGCTCCATAGGGCTAGCCAATTTATACTAGAAGTCTCAGGTTTATAAACAAAATAGTAATAAATTTTCTAGATATTCGTAACAAATATGAATTAAAAGCTCATTTTCACTTACATTTTCCCACATTTCATAATCATTATATTATTTTTTGAATTAACTATTTATTAAATTATTTCCTTTAGATCAATGGTCATGTTAGTCATGGCAAAAAAAATAATTTTTAGACATAAAGTTTAATTAAGCAAATTCAGTTAAATATGTTTACTTTTTCTATTTATTAGTTTTGTTAATTAAGTATTTTCATTAAATAAATTTAATAATAATGAATTCCAAATATTGTAATAAATTATATAAAATTATAATTTTTGATAATATTTTTACTTTTTAGTAATAAAATATTTTTTTATTACCTTAGTAAAAATGAGAGGAAATAGTAATAAATAGTAGAGACATCTAGTAACTCAAAGATTTAAACAGATGTATATCATCAATTTGTGTCACAAAGAGATGTAATCAGTTTTAAATATAAAGAGATTTTCAAAATAAATTTAGATATTCAATTACCGATATTATAATGGATTCATATATAATGCAGGTAATATGTTAGAAAATTGAATATTATGTAATATGTTTTAATTAAGAAAAACTTTGATTTTGAGGTTATATTTATATTAGGTGAGGCGTATGTGGTTAAATCAGGATGGTGATACTTTAGCGGTAAATAATATAGATCTACTTCTAAGTGATAATTTACATGAAAATATAATGTTTAATTTGTATATAAATTTTTTTATTGAAGGATCTACTATCTTTACGACACAATCATGTTTCAATTTCACAAATTGGATCTGAAACTGCAATAACAAAAACAATGGAACATTTATCTGCCCCTCTTGATGATTTAGTGCTTTATCATTTAAAGTAATTTAATTAAATTATAACATTTTTATTACAATTATTTCAGATATTATTTATTCAAATATTGTTTTTATGCTTTTAGAACTATAGCAGCAATGAACAAAGATGATCCATTGTCTATGTATAATTACCAAAGTTCTTCAGTTCAATCTTTAACAAAAATTCTTCAAATGCAAAAAGAAGAAAATTGGATGTTACCTGTTATGAATGTAATGTGCCTAGAATTAAGATTATTAGCAGTTTGTGCTGAAAGTACAAAAACCAATAAGAATATGAAACCTGGAGAAATTTTAGAAAAATGTGCAGATTGTCTGATGGGTTGTTTTCGAGTGTGTGCTTGTGACAATCGTAGTTCTGAAGATGATACTAAAAGATGGGGAATGTTGGCATTAGTTAATCAATTGTTAAAAATTTATTTTAGAATTAATAAATTACATCTATGTAGACCTCTAATAAGAGCAATAGAATCATCACCATATAAAGCACATTTTGCATTAGCACAACAAATTACTTATAAGTTCTTTGTGGGTCGTAAAGCAATGTTTGATAGTGATTATAAAGCTGGTAACTTAAAATTTCATACTTATTATGATAATCTTCATATTTTAAATATTTTGTAATTAATTATACTATTTTCTAGCTGATGAATATCTTACTTATGCCTTTGAACATTGCCATAAACAATCTTCTAAAAACAAACGATTAATTTTAACTTACCTTGTGCCAGTGAAAATGTTATTAGGATACATGCCTAAACATAGCTTGTTGCAAAAATATAACTTAATGGAATTTGGGGAATTGATGGAAGCTGTTAAGAAAGGAGATCTACGCAATCTTGAAAAAGTGATGGAAAAACATGAATTATTTTTTATTGGAGCAGGAATATATTTAATTGTGGAGAAATTGAAAATAATAGCATATAGAAATTTATTTAAAAAAGTGTACTTAGTATTAAATATACATCAAATTCCTATTCAAGATTTACTTTCAGCTCTAGAAATGCATGGAATTGATGATGTAGATATGGATGAAGTAGAATGCATTGTTGCAAATTTAATATATGAAGGAAAAATTAAAGGTTACATATCTCATCAACATAAAAAGTTAGTTATTTCTAAGCAAAACCCTTTTCCACGACTTTCAACTGTACCATAATTATTCTTAAATAATATGTAATTTTTTAAATAAACAAATTAAAATTTCATAAAATTGTTCTTTTTTATTTGATGTTGTATATTTTGTTAATTTCTTTATAATTAATAATTAGTAAGTAATTATATATGTACATATATAAATGTATATCTTATATATATATATATAAGATTTTTTATCATAATTCTTTGTTATTTTCTAAGATAACAAAACTTTTAAATGTATAAAAATACTTTTGCATATATATTTATTTAAAAATAGAAAGTTTATAATATAGATTTTCAATTTGAATTACGAGTTTGACCTATGCGCATGAAGTCTAGTTTACATGGTTATCGTTTAATGAAAAGAAGGTGGAATATGAGGGTATAAGACTGCAATCGAGCGCTACAATCGGTAGAAGTGATTCGTATTGTTGATAAATTTCATTTATTTAGTTTGTCTAGGTAGTTTGACAAAAAAAAAATATAACCACCGTTTTGTGTTCTGTTAGTGTATTTGACAATAAAAATTCTTCCACAAAATGTCAAGCAAAATAGTTAATATGACATACTATCGATTCATAGCCTGATTGGTTAAACCAGTGTTCAATGCAAGTATGGCCGCCCTGCCATCACCCACGCAGGTATATTATAATTTTTATAATTTTATCAGCTTATAATATTTGATATGTTAGATATATTATTAATCAGATTATTTTTTCAAATTTATTTTCTTTTCGCACAAGAATAATATCATTTTTCACCATGCACATGTTTAATACAGCCATACTTGTACTGTCGATTACTTAAACTTCTTTGACAGTACAAATAATTCTTCGATAAATTCACAATAAATACATACTTTTTTTAACGATCTTTTGATAAACTTTTTAATTTGAATTGTTGTAATTAGTACATCAAAAAATATATTAACTCAAAATTTTTATTCATACACTACAGTTATAATATATCATACATTTCCGGCAATGAAGCTTATTATAATCAGGTATACATTTATGTACCTCGATATATGTCTCTAAATCCAAATAGTTTCAAGTTAATTTTCATAATATGTTATAAAAATAACAAATTAAATTATATGTGAAGGTGGATCCAAATGGATGTGGACGAATTGGAGCGATGGAAGCTGCTAGATTTCTTAAGAAATCTCAGCTGAGTGATGATACACTAAGTAAGATATGGGACATGGCAGATCCACAATCACGTGGATCATTAGATAAATCTGGTCTCTTTGTTGCTCTTAAACTTTGTGCATTGGCTCAAGCAGGAAGAGATCCTAGTATGTCAAATTTAAATATAGAATTGCCACCTCCAAAAATGGTAAGCTATTACATTATTTAACGTATGATTATTTTATTTATTGCTGTTATTTATTCTAGGGTGAGATTCCTGTAATAACTCAAAAAAATGTAGTAAATGCTTTACCAGTAATAACATCTGTTAGTAATGGAGATTGGTCTATTAAACCTTCAGAAAGAGCTAAATATGATCAACTTTTTGATAGTTTACAACCTTCAAATGGATATATACCTGGAAATAAAGTAAAAAATGTTCTTATGGATAGTAAGCTTCCTTTGGATACACTTGTAAAGATTTGGGATCTTGCAGATATGGACAAAGATGGTATGCTGGATAGACATGAATTTGTTATTGTAAGTAATTAACTATATAACATCTACATTAATAATTAGAATAAATTAATTTATTGATATAATTCAGTGTGTTATTTATTTAATATAGGCAGTACATCTAGTATGTAAAGCTTTAGAAAAATATGCTATTCCAAGTGTACTTCCACCCGAGTTGATGCCACCAGGAAAAAGGAAAGATTCTATAGCACCAGTTTCAAAATCTCCAGTACCATTGGGTGTAATAACAACAGTTCCACCACCTATTCCACCTTTACCTAATGTACCTTCAGTGCAGAGTATGGCTGGTTTAGATACAGCAAAGGTATTTCAATTATAATAAAATTGTAAAATAACAATTTCAAATTTAATGCAAAAATATATGATATAGACGAATGTACAGTGGGTAGTTTCATCTGAAGATCAAATAGCAGCAGACAAACTGTTTTTGCAAGCTGATCTAGATATGGATGGATATGTCTCAGGTATTGAAATCAAAGATGTCTTCCTTCAACATGGACTTCCACAGTCTGTGTTAGCTCGTATATGGTACATATATATTTTAATTATTGTTTACTAATTATAAGTAAAAAATAGAGAAAACTTTTTACTTATCTATACTTTTTTATTTTCCAGGAGTCTTTGTGATATATGTCAAAGTGGAAAGTTAAATAAGGAGCAATTTGCTTTAGCCATGTGGTTTGTTAAGCAAAAGCTTAGGGGTGTTGAGCCACCTGCAACTTTGAGTCCTGATATGGTACCACCTTCTATGCGAAAACCAACTGAGGCTGTTGTGGTAAATATTTTATTATATTAAAAGAATTTTTATTTGAAACATCATATATTGTTTTATTTTAAATATGCAATATACAATCCAGTTACTTTATTATAAAATTTTTACGATTTTGAAATGTTTTCCAAAATACAATAATGAATACAATAATTATTAAGATTCCACTAATCATAATTACAGTATAATTTGTTTGTAGTTCTATTTCCCCAGTTATATTTAATTTTATTACCCCAACAATCTCATTTCTTTGCCAACAACTGTGAACCAAGTAATTAAAATCTTAGCATTAAATTATAATATTAATATTAAAATATATTAAAAACAAAATTACTTAATACAATTTTAAATAATTAGGTAACTGTTTACCTATAGATATTTTTATCTTCAAATTTCAATGATTTGAAAATTATATACATTTGTGAATTAATATAAATTCTTCCTTGAGATTGGTTTTTAATGATAGATGGATTTATGTCCTTATTATCCATTTTCCAATTAATTGGTGTATTTGTATTTAAGTTTCTGAAAAATTTGAAGAAATGCAAACATACTTCCTTTACTTTTAATATATTATTTTACCCGGGGCACATAAGTATAGCTTTTTTATTATATCTTTGATACATTGTAACACGTATAACTGTTGGTAATGGAACAGGCATTCCTTGAACCATGGAATATACACCAGCACTGTTATTTGCACTTTCAATTAGATTTTCTTTCTTATCACGTACTTCAAATATTATATTTTTTGAACATTTTACCTATAAAAAAATTATTTAAATTTAATTTTTTACATTAAATATTAAATATTAAATATCACATGAAATATTTATATTTATATTATATTTAGTAGTACCTTGCAATAGCGTACCATAATTTCTGTTGTTCTATTTTTAATAACAGGAATACTCAAAATTTCTTTTGGTAAATATTTACTTTTACAAGGTATTTTATTTCTAAATACATGTAAAATTATTTTAATTTTATCACTTACGCTTTCATCGATAGCGTGATTTTGAATTGTAGTTTCTATTGTTCTATTTTGTTTATTTTCTGTAACTAAATGTTGCACGTTAATAATATTTTGAATTTTAATATAGTAATAGACAATATAGGTAAAGGTATACTTTGTTGTTTATGATCTTCTAATTGTCTTTTTTGTATTACATTTTTTTTAATTAAGTTGTTATGTGATGAGAGTACACAGTATCCATATCGTACTTTTTTACCAACTACATTACATTTAGAACATGAAGACCATTTGGTCCATATTGTATAAATATTTAAATTATATTCTGATATAATCTTTTGTGGCATTGCATGAGGCATATTGGGCACTATTGCAGGATGTACAGTTTTTACTCCTTCAAGATTAGAATCAATGGAAATATAATAATGTATTGATAATGTATCTCCAAATTTACACCAGTATTGACCAGCTTGTTCAGACTATAAAGATTTATATATTACTATGATAAAAAAAAAATCTTAATTAGTAAATTATACCTTAATGTTATACATCATTAATGTTCTATCCTCTGATGATATGAACATATTGTCTGAGACATCTATAAGTTTGTTTGTTTCATTATTAACAGTGTTACTGAAATACCATTCTATATCATTAATAGTATACATTTCTATTGGAGAAATACATATTTGACATTTTAATCTGGAATTCGTATTTTAATCATTTTACTATTATAAAATAAATAATAAAAATATCTTTTCTGTCATACGTGATTAGTGTTCCTCTTAAGGCTTCCAAAGCTATTGGATACATTATTTTTTCCAATCTCGTTTCGTTATATGTTTCTGTTAAACATTTATAATATTCTTGCCATAACTCTTTGTATATTTTTCTAAGTATTTTGTTTGTTTTTGGATATTCAAATTCATTAATGTCAAGAAGAAGTTCACTCCCTTTGTATAAATAAAAGTTCATTAAATAAAATTAACTAAATTTACTGATTGGATCTACAGGATCAATTGTAAATATAATACAGAAATTAAACAAAGAAAAAGATATTTTAAAAATAAAAATTATTACCTTGTTGCTTATTCAATGTTTGATTTATTTTTTTTCGAAATTCATTATATTTCTTCCATAAATTTATTCCTATTGTAAAACTAAAAATTACATTCAGGAAATAATAAAAGAATAAGACTAATCTTAGCCGCATTGCAATATTTTTTTTTGTGACATATTGTGTGAAGTTGTAACATACGATTTTCAATTTTTTATTTATTTAAAATTTGCTCTTATAGTTTGTAGACAGAAAGTATTATATCAGAAGATTGCAAACATAATTTAAATATGACTTCATTGTATAAAAGAGAAGATAATTTGGATATAGCAAACTGTATAAAAATAGTGCCTCTCTTAATAAATTATGAATCACCTATAATTACTCTAAAAAGAAAAAAGGCAATTAACTTTATATTTGCGAAACAGTTACAAATAGAAGCAAAAAAAGCAAAGTTAAAATCTCTATATGGTACAGATGATCCCGAAAAAATCAAGCTAAAAACTCGTCGCGAATATATGGAAGAATTCATAATGAACACTTTGAAGGACAGTACCTTTATTCCCATAAACTAATTTGATATTAGTTAAATATATACTGTATATTACAAAATTTTTAAAATGGTTTTCTTAATGAATAATATCCAGAAAAATGTTTTATTATTTTACATTTTAATAGAAAAATGTGTTAGAGAAACTTACTGATTTGGTAATTTTAGATAATTCGTGTAATATTTCATTTGTTATAAAGAATCAATAAAAAGTATGTTAAATAAATCATATAGAAGAATCATTTAGAATTATTTAAAATATTAAAATTTCTTTATATACATCATATAGAATATGGTTATATAAATGCAAATATTATACATATTTTCAAATTACAGATAATATTTTAAACTAATTTAATTGATTTAACAAACATTTTTGTATTTTTATCATTCATATTTTTACTGTTGTTATGCATATGAATCATTGTTTTATTCCTTCTTTCTTTGTAATAAAGTGTATTTTGATTTTCAGGAAAACAATAATGTATCTGGTTATTCAAATCCAGAATTGGACATGATAAGTAATGACATAGCAGAACTTGTTAGAGAGCGACAAAATATGGAACAAGACATAGCGCAAAAAGAAGCTGATATTAAGATAAAGAATGGTGAAATTAAAAGTCTACAAAGTGAACTAGATACACTTGCTGCTACATTAAAACAATTGGAGAATCAGAAAGGTGAAGCACAGAAACGATTGAATGATTTAAAAGCTCAGGTAAATAAAATTTTAATTTAGTATACATAGGTGATTTGCTTGTTGAATGTTCAGCTTTGCTTCCATATAAAATTAGAAATGTGTATTTGTGAAATGTACATAATGCTTTTATTAAGATGTGTAAATAATTAAATGTATTACAATTTTTAAAACTTATTATTTAAAGTTGAGGTTTAATAATATAATTTAATACTACATAGTTTGTTATTACAAATTATTTTTTAATAAGTATTGTATAAAGTATATAATCGATAATTGAATAATTCAAATGAAATACAAAGAAATGTTACAGTTCTTTCTTATATTTGGTATTGTTATAGTAACTGTGATATTTCATCATATAGTCATTATATTTGACAAACAATATTTAAAATTATTTTTATGTATTGTACTTTATATTATGTAATAATTATTTTTTATACATATTTATTTATCAATTTAGAATTTTTTATGTAATTATAATTTGTATTTTATAATAAGTAAATATTTATTTGTTGGATTTATTTATTTTATTTTATGATTTGTTTAGATCCTTCATTATGATTTAGTTTTATTATGTTTGGCTTGTAGAAGGCAGAAGTAGATAAAGATTTGAGTGAGATCGAGCAGAAGATTCGCGAGGAACAAAAAAAGGTATATAAAAAATTATCTACTTTTAATAAAGGGCAGGTACAGTTCTGATACATAAATTTTATTTCTCACTTACATGAAATATCAATTACAACTCTTCAATATTTATAGTATCTTATATTAGTTAAGATACGATAAAATTATGATAGTTTTTTATAATAATAACAATGAGCTTAAGAAAGTTTAAGATAAAATCATTTCATAATTTCACTTTGTGATTATATACAAAAAAATAATATACAAATTATATGTAGATAAGCATGTGTATCAAATATAAATATTTAAGTTAATAATACATTGTATGTGTGATATATATATAATGAAAACACACGCGCACGCGCAAACACACATACACATACATGGTGTCAGGTTTAAATAGAATTAGTTAAGTAACTCAAAAAATATGTAATATAGAGAAAAATGTTTCAGGCATATGATATCAAAAGTGGCATAACTGTGACATGTTCTGTGAAGGTCATAATTAAATTTTTAAATGGGAATTGGTTAATGCTGGTAGTATTTCAAACTTAAAGCTTTATTTGTTAAAAAGAACTGAAAGAAGAGATGCAAGTAAATAGTGTATTGAAAACGTTTCAGCGCTAACTCTAAGAATATTTAATAAAATATATAGATTTGTATTAAAAAATGTAATCATGATGTTCACCAGACTTTTCAAGATGAACTAAATACCAGCACGATTTTTATTCCCTTTAATAATCTGGAATTTTGTCTGAAACATTTTTTTAATATATGCCACATATTATTTTAGAAAAAGCTTTATTTGTTTCTATTATATTTGCATAATTAATGCTAAAGCTTTGTTGCATTGCATGGTAAACTATTGTAGTCTAGATTGCCATAAAAATTATATTTGCTTAGAGCTTTCTATGTAAGGCTTAAGACTAGTAAAACTTTTAAAATTACTTTATAATTTTGAGAAAGTATTTTATATTTTACTCATTAATCTAAATTTATGTGTCAAATTTAATTTTACTTAAGGTTAATAAAAGCAAAATCATGTAAACTAATTTTGAGTTTTAAACTATTATGATTAAATATAACATTCTCTTTGTATTTTCTATAAAAAGTGATATAGAAATATGTAATTAATATATTTATTAGTGAAATAAAATTTTTCTAAGTTATGCATATAGTTACAAATAGTCATAAGTTTAACACGAGTGCGCGTACACACATACAAACAAACAAATAAAAAGATACAAATATACTTAACTTAAGCTTAAATATAAGTTGTAACAAATGAACTGCTACACATCATATCTTTTTATTATTAATAATAGGTTGATAAGTTACGTCAACAAGCAGAAGAGCAAGAATCGGTATTACGTACTCAAGAAGAAGAATTAAATTTTAAACGACAAGAATTGGAGGGTTTGCGACAAGAAGAGCAGCAATTAGAACAACAACAAAATAAAAGCAGGGACCAATTAAATGAACTTACTAAAAATTTACAAGATACTCAGTTACAAATTTGTCAAGCAAAAGCAAAGATCACTCACTTACAGGAACAACAACGACAAATGACTGATGCAATTGCTTTATATGATTCTGCACTTGCAGCAGGAGATGCCACTCTTGTACCTGATACTAGTCTGCAGTATAATCCTGAAATTGAAAACTTAGAGTATGTATCTACTATATAAACTTTTAAATTGTATAAACTATAGTAATATTTTATTATTCGTATGTAAAAATCTATAGATATGAAAAGACAAATGAGGATGATAAGATTCAAAACAAGAAAAATGTTTCATTCTCTAATGCAAATGGAACAACATTAGATGGATTTGAACAAGATCCTTTTGCAGAAGCATTTAATGCTTCAACACCAGATCCATTTGGAAGTGCATTTTCATCCCCAAGTACTACTGTAAGATTTATCAGTTTAAATAATCAACCATGTTATTTATGTAATACTTAATTGTATGATATATATATGTATGTGTGATTACAGGGAGGTTTTACATCTGACCCATTTAGTGTATTTGATGATAACAATATTATAAAACAAGATCCATTTGATCCATTTGGAGATGGAAAAAGAACCGATACTAAAACTACTACTACAACAGCGGTAAGTTGTTAAAAAAACAAATTTGATAAAAAATGTAACTTTTATTTCATTTCTTTATTAATTTTTTTTTTTTGTAGACGACAAAAGATCCCTTTGGAGATGATCCATTTGCAAACCTTCATGCACCACCTCGCCCAGAAAGTCCTAGTCCCGCTCT
>NW_016927446.1:97160-115646 GCF_001483705.2 Eufriesea mexicana
CTTCCTCCTAAAAAAGCAAAACAACCACCACCAAGACCAGCACCCCCACGACCGACCCAAGGACCTACCGGCCCTTTACGAGCAGCACCAGCACCACCTACACCTTCCCCTACTCCTGATCCCTTTGCAAATGCTTTCTCTGCTCAACAAGGAATTATGGATAACAATAACAGCAATAATTTTAATACGTCTACTGGATTTGCAGATTTTGCAAATTTTGATTCTAAGGTATGTATTTTTATATTTTTAAATATCATACAGTATCATTAAACATCATGCTCCTTTTTTGTTCGTTAATAGAACAGTTACTTTTTTAGCACTCTTAATTATGATAATGATTTCCTTCTTTTCTGTTTAAGTGTTCCCATATATTTTCCTGGTCATATTCCCTCTCTCACAATTTTGTCAATTTCTAGTATGTCATACTTTGTTATTATGCATTTAAAGTATATATTTATAAGTAAAATATATTGATATGATTTGAATATAATTTAAAATAAAATATTATTTATTTAAATGATTGTTAGCTTTATTTTTAAAGAATGTTATATTTAATTTCGTTATGTAATGTCATTTCAATATATTACAATATAATTTTTTAAAAAATATTTATGTTAAAAAAAAGAATTAATTATACTTTTTGTTTTATATTTAGGTAGAAGCTGCACAATTTTCAGTTTATTCATTGACCTGACTCCTGGAGCATGCTGTCTACAAATTAATTAATTTATTCTGTTTGTTCCAGTATTATATTTTCATTTTATAATATTGCATGATAATTTTTACATTACTTGATTACTTATATTTAAATAAAATATTCGAGTGATTCAACTAATTTAAATATTGCAGAGTATTAGACAAAGTCTTTAATAATATGTTCATCTGCCAGTGAAATTGTTTGAAGAGTTATTATTTTTATTTGTCATTTTGTATTTTTTGTTTCTTGAATACATTACAAAATTTCTCAACAATAATTGATTATAACAGTAGAAAATTACGAAGGGATTAATTTAATAATATACTGCAGATATATGGTAGCATTATTATTATAGTTTTTTTATATTATATATTAATCAAAGCGAATGGGCTCGAATATTTTGATTCGCTTGCAATTCAGTATATTTTAGTATTCAACAGCAGCCACGTATGGTGCAGCAGCCAGACGATAACTAGCGGTTTTTGCGCTATTTTTTCTACCTTTTCAGTAAACGAAAATTGACCACTGAAAAAACCCTGCTTCAGCCGGAACCAATACTGAATCGAATGGCACCACCCAGACCAACCAACAGAACACATGCAGTATCAACAGTAACTCCGAAGCTACCGGACTTCACAGAAGATCCCTTCAGAGACTATCGATATGAAGACCCTTTTAACATACCAGATCCTTTTGCAGACGAAACAGAAGATCTTAATGCAAATAAAAGTGAAACAACAGTAGGAGGCAATGTGGATCCATTTAGTTATGGGACAACTTCTGTACTTTCTCGTAAAAATTCATTCACAAAAAGCTTTGAAACTGATTTTTCAAATACCTTTTCTCTGGCTAAGAACAAAATTGATAAGGATAATGCTAAATTTGATGCTGATTTTGTGAAAGTATTCTCTGACGACAACAGAAATATAAAAGCCATTGAGTCTGATGCATTTTCAAATATCAAAATAAAAACAATCGATATCGATGAAGCATTTTCCACAAAAAATGAAAAGTCTGGTAGAAGATACGGACAAGATTTAACACACAATAGATCTAAAACTAGCTTTAACGATAAGAAATCGAAAAACGAGATTGGAAAAATTTGGAACGGTAACAACACGCCTTTAACGTTAAGCGAAGAAGAACAATTTGTTTGGGCTTCTCAACAAAGTCTAAAATTCGAGGAAGAAAGGCGCAGGCGTGAACAGCAAGAAGATGAGGAATTAGCATTGGCTCTTGAATTAAGTAAGCAAGAAAAATCTGGAGAATTATAAACTTTGTCTGTAAAGCACTTTCTCTTTGATTTATTTGATTGAATTGAAACATATGTATGTTTTCGAGCACAACGACTTTACAAATCTTGATAACGAAATCAGAACTGAAAAATAATATAATATGTTAATTTATTATTAATAATTATGAAATCTGTGCTAATGAAGACTATGAAAGATAATAGCATAAACTGTAATGCTTATTTTGAATACTATTTAGCATATCATAATTACTGTGACACAAGAACGGGAAACATAAAAAGGAAGTAATTAAGAAGTTAATCAACTAAACATGTATTGGTTCTAAATATAATCTTTTTAGTTTTCATTGGACACAATATATTTCACTATTCAACTATATTCTTACAATTAAATTTGTCAGTGCATAAAGTAATATTTGAACATAAAAAATTTCATTAAATTGCGCGCTCTTTTCGATACTCTGGTTTATCACAGAGAAATCGATCAATTTTGTAAAAAATAAAAAAGAGAAGGAAGAAAAATTAATCATTGCCTTGCAATATCGAATTTTAAGATAATGACACTTATATACTCGTAGCTGGTTGTACACTATCGCTAACGTTAAATTAGCATGTATAAAAGCAAAATATAATGGCAGATTATTGGATTGACAATAAAAAACGTTGTGTACACGTATTCCGTGAGTTCAAAGTGAGGGGAATAGTAATATAAATGATTATCCGCATTTGAACAGATAAAAGATTCTCAACGTTGTTATGTGAAATGCACTTACATAAATATATACATATAATATACATCTGTACATTTGCGAATAACAGCGGAATCTATCGTTTCTATTTATTTGATCTGCACTGTAAACAATGTCCTATGCATGATATTCTAACGTGATACATGTCTTTATCAATATTTATCGGAAGACATTGAATAAGCAAAATAAAAAAAAATTCTGGCTATGTAAACGTTAATAAGTAGGGATACATAAGACGTGCGACATATAAAAATTATTCAAACCTATTACATTAGTATGCTTTTCGGTATGTTATTATCGTGTATAAAAAAAATCAATTACAGGTTAAGATACAAATTTTGCGTTCCTCTAAATAGTACTAAAGCGCAATAAAAACAAAGTAAAATTTTTATTTCTGTTTAATTGAATTTAAAGTTAATTAACAGATAAACAAAAGCTGCGAATAGGAAAGAATGATATTTATTATGTTATAGTAGTGTAAGTGAACCGTTCCAATAACGTTTGTGAGAATGCCGTCTGATTCAGCTTTCGGTCTTAGTACGTCCCAAAGAAATAAGGTGTTCAGATAAAACGTAGCTCTGTGTTTGTCTCCGAAGCTTTTGCGTAGCATGGAATCATTCGAATCAAACACAAAGGGTCGCGTCTATCTTTACTTTTACTATTGTAATCATATAACTTTACAACGACAATGTATTATGCATGTTGTATATATTACTATCCGTATTATTTCATTATAATTAATACTATTACTATTATTACTATTGTCATTATCATCATCATCATCATCATCATCATCATCATCATCATCACTACCACCCCACTATCGTCGTTATCATTGTCATTATTACTATTATCATTATCGTCATCATAATCATTATTATTATTATTATTATTATTATTATTATTATTATTATTATTTTTACTATTATTATTATTATTATTGATGGCGTAGTAACTATATCATGAAACACCAGACACTGTCAATATATCATTTACCAGTGAACAAAAGGATAAAGTAAATGACTGTAAAATCGTATTATATTATGTGTTATTCATAAATACGATATTATTGTATACTAATATCGTTGTTTCGGATGCTTTGAATGAATGCATACATATATACATCTAGCGACAAATACATAAGTAACAACTTGCGAGGATTAAAGATATGTGTGCTAGAACTAACTTTCATCAGAATAAACCAAATGACCTAACGCCACGCTTAATTCGAATAATTTAGAGGGCCTCATCCAAAGAGTCGAATTAATCTTTGATTGTACCAACTATAGTCTACTGATAACAATGAATGATACATTGTTCGCAGATTTGATATTTTTCTGTCATTGTATGTTTGAAAATAATTCTGTTTGTGTAGTTCTAGTAATTTAAAGAACATTTTTGCTCATAACGAAGATCTAATCACTTTACAAACTGATATTAGTCTTTTTTGCTACGAATTGAATCGTTTTTCTACCTGTGTATCGATTCATGATTTTTATTAAAAAGTGAATGTTGATATATGCTTCTCAAGATGCTTTAAATTTTTCATTTTTGGAAAGTAATTCATATATATATTTTTTTTTTTGTAAATCTCGTTTGTAAACTGTAGCTCCTAGATTTCTGTAGAATATTTATTTCTTAGTTATAATAAAAGGAAGTTGGAACAATGGAGGAAATAAAATTCGATGAATTTTATATCTTTTCCTCAAATGCATTTAACACATTCTATTGCATGTATTATAACATAAATATACTGAAATAAAAAATACTTTAATAAAAATACATGCAAATACATAAGTCAAATCGAAGTATATATGCAAGCACTACTGAATAGCGTGTTTAGAATGCGTTAGGAAATGTGACTGCGGCATGTTTAAGCTACGTATAAATAGAAAACGCTATATTCCTTTTCGTTTTTGTTAATACTTAAGGGACGATGAACATATACAAATTGCATTATGTTGTAATAAACATTTTACATTTTATTTCACTGGTTCAAAACTTCAGAAACATGTATTTAAATTTTTAAAAAAAAAGTGAAAATCTGTAAACTTGTATTGGCAAGTTTCAAGAAAAAATGTTATAAATTTATTTATTATCTTATTACAATGTAATTAAACTTTATAATGATACTTGAATTATTGTTAAAATTGTTAATGAAATTAAACAAATTAACTCGTCCATTAAGTAGTAACGATAAAATCGCATTGGAATGATGCAAGTGCGAAGAACTCATTAATATCATTATTGATAAGAACGTTAATTTGTTACCGTTGTTACCAATGTACAGGTGTGTAAAGTGAGTAAGTATGTAGCATTATGTTTTTTTTCTGTTCACGCTACATTTGTTGTGCCGATATGTCCGAAGTTGTAGGTCACATTCATGAAAAATTATGAAAATATGGATGTCCAATACGAGTTTATTTATCGATACCGATACACTTGTTCACGTTGTTTCGATATTCTCGATATAAACTTTCATTTCCGACATGTTTAAAATGATCGACATAGCATTATCGTACTACGTATCATTAAACATTCTATTCTGTCACTTATTTCATACATTTTATTACTTTAATATTTTAACATTATTTCGTGATACCCTTTGCTATTATAAATGTCGAATATTCTTTTTCTTAATACTTTGGGATATTTAGTACAAAGAATTAGAAACTTTTCCATGTTTTTCTTCGTTAAGATATATCATGCTACTTCTATCTGCCTTATAAAAGTTACGTGCAAAAGAAATTCCAACAAATTTTTAACAGCACTGTCGAGAATAAAGATAACATCGTTAAAGGTATCACATAGGCATGAATAAAAAAGATTGATATAACGTAATCCATATCGAAATTGTTATGATTCACGTGCAAATGACACGAATTTTTGAATAATACGCGATAAAGCTATATATGTAAATGTATTTGAACTATGTATAATTAACTATGCAAATTATTAATCCCCCAACTGGTGCGTGGTAATGGAAGTCGACTTGTATACGGTGTACTGTGCATAAAGAACGCTGGTTTTTTTTTATATATATACATATATATAAATATACATAAATTTAGAAATTTGGGAAACATAAAATGGAAGAGAAGAAGGGAGCTGTAGCGATGCTTAATTTCATGTCCGCGACTCCCCAGTAGTAACAATAGGAAAGGTGTCGCGAGTCACTTTGTTCTTTGTGTGTAATCAGCAGAAGCACTTTCAAATAGCGTATGTTACATTAATTATACAAATATACATAAATGTATGTATTTTCGGTAAACAAATTCTCCGAGAGACTGAACATTGTAGCAGATCGTCCTTCGAAAAGACGAGATTTCGGGTAGAGAAGGTTTCTTCACGCGACTTTTGTATCTTCGAGAATATCTTGAAAAAGATGTTCTTGATGTTACCTTTAACAGGTGTATCATCATATAGTAATTAATTTTGTCGACATTCTTCTCGAATCGTAAAATAATGCGACAAAGTGTAAAAATGCTTGAAAAGATGTTATATTACGGTTAATTAGAAGAAGCAGAAAAAGTAAGAAAATTACCTTTCGAGACGAATTTGAATCTTCAAGGTAACGTTTTGCTTTGAAGATGCGTTTTTTTCAAGCTCATCGGAGAAATCTTCATCGTCAAGGACGAGGTTAAAAAGAAAAGCATTCCAAAAATACTTGCGAACTTCAAATTTCTCCATGAGTCCACATTGGTGGAACCTCGTCGATGCCCATTTGCAGATAAATGGTATCTGAATATACATAAATGCATAAAAGTTATCGAGATTTGTTTGCTGTTTGTTTAACGTTAAAATTAAAAAAATGCTGCACGTGTGTATATGTAGATGATCCGCACGCTAATCATTTTTTTCGATTTTCATGTACCGCGAAAGTAGACAATTTTGAGACTGTATTATAATATTATCATACCCACGTGTATTCCAATGTGTCTAAAATTTAAGATACATTGAAATTGTGTTATACGAAACAATTCTCTTTAGTACGAAAAAAGAGCATTTTTTTATATAACAGTGTAACGGAATTATAAGTTCTTCTTGTTAAATTTATTCGTTGGCGAATTGCACCTCGTACGAAAGGTATTATGTTCCTTTTTCGTTGCTTGTACTGTAGCTGACTTCAAATAATTTCAATAACACGTTTCGTGCCGGCTGGTTAACCCATAAAATCGGTAAAAAGTATCCATTTATCGAAAATATTCTTCCGTTTAATATTAATCTGAAATAAATGAAAAAAAAAATTAACAGTTTGTTATATAATCGCAATTTTTCTACAATTTTTGGATCGAATATGTTATTTGATATATTAAATGTTTTACGGCATTCAACGTGTTAAATGTCTTTGCTCAACCACTAAGTATTGCGTAAGATGTCTGTTTCTATTTCGTAAAATGGATGGAAAAGAATATATTTATTGGTTTTTGTGTTACAAGTTGACAAATTAATTAGAGTCTGATCATTTGAGACACACTGTTGTACGTTCTAAATATTCCTGAACGCTCGCTATTTAGCTGGTAACGAAGGTAATCTGTTGGCCAAGCGTCTGCCAAAGCGCACGCGAATACTAATTTATTATTATCGTTCGTTGGAACTCGCGTTAAATGGACATCGTTCATGCCCGACGTGATTCTCGAGCAAACGTAATTGATGATCCTTCGTCGAACTTATATATTAAAAACTTAAATATTTTGCGAGTACGACAGAAACTGCATTTCGCTAATAACGTTAAATATTTTTTTCAAAAATGAAAAAACAATAATTCATCGTCACTATTTTCAATCTTGTTTCATATTATCACTCTTTATTCATTTATAATATATCGTTTCTATATTTTTGCAAATATCGAGGAACTTAAATGGTACTTTGTAATCGAATATTTGAAACTGAATAGAAAATACTAAAATTTCTAATCAACTTTATCCCTACTTTCCGATAAAACAAATAGCGAGTTTACGATCAGGATTTGTTACATGCAACCACCCCGCGGTCATGTGATTAACAGATATATTGTACCGATGTTACGAATTCTTATAGGTAAATACGTACATATATAGCAAACCGTTGTTTTATTATAATATAACCTCCTTGTATATAATAAGTTTAAATATACAAACATCTGGTTCACTATGTGTACATTAACCTCTATATACTTATTTTTTCCTATTTTATATTTTCGATGTTCTTTAAAAGAAAATATTAATTTTAAACTTACTTGTTCAAATTTTTGCTTCGAACATTCTTTGCCATTCGAAGAAGTGATTATGTATTGATAGTATCATCAAAATATACCTCAAATAGATTTTTAAAATATTTTTGACATTTTTGCAATTTACTATAACAGCACTTTTGCTAATGTAACATATTTGATCTTTATTTAAAATTTTTAGTTTCATTTTATTAAGTTGTTACTTTCTTATCGATTTGTTTTCAATATAAAAGTTTAAACATAATAATTTAATACATTTGTTTAAGTTCAATTAAATATTGAAAAATTCGTATTAAGCGATAGTAATGTTAATGCATTTGATTATCATGTAAAGAAAAACAAGTTACGCCCCTGAAACGTCGATTTATTTACCGCAAGATGTCATCATTGCGAAAATACATTCGTACCTGGTCATACCGGTTTTAAATTTAAATAAAAATAACATTGTTATCGTAAACATATATTATCAACTATTCATTAAATTTTGTAAATCTTTCTAATAAAAGACGAAAAAAATTAAAATTAATATTTATTACACATGCAATATATTATATATTAAATATTACAATACGTAAAGAAAAGTGTATATATTTTCGTATCATTATTAGAAAAAATGATAGGATACAAAAATATGACGTATATTTAAAAATACGAAGATATTACTAATTAGATAAATACAATACTTTCTTAATAAAAAAAATATAATATAATTAAAATTATTTAAAAAATTATCGATTAGAATCATTAATAATATTACTAAAAATATAATTTATTTAATCACTATTTATTGATTTGAAAGAAAGTTAAATCGATGCAAAGTATCGTATCTTTTTTGTCGAATGCCTTAAATAGCCGCTTCTTTTAAATGCGGTATACCTTTTCTATTGTGATCATCGTATCGTTACGCATTTCGAAACGAAACCGTACTATGCAAAAGTACACTTAGCGTGATTGAAAGATTATTTGACTATTTGGTTTATTTTACTATGTTTTGTAAATAAATTAACCATTCATACATCATTAGAACATCTATTTTTGTAAAATAAATAGTTTGTAGAAGAAGGACTCAGAATTTGTGCAGCAGCTGATGTGTAAAGATGGCCAAGCTCAATACAAACAAATAGTGATCAGTGATGTGCTGATTTTACAACTGACTCTGCGCCTTAGGGGTGAGTAAATTTAATTCATATACATAATATCGATAAATAGTTTTGTTTTTCAATTACTCCAGTATTTTCTGGAAATATTTAAAATTTTCAAAAATATTGAATGGTAAATGACATCTGTCCTGACCTGCTCAATAAAATTTCTCATTTACGTCGAATTTACGACAGCATTGCCTTCAGATGCAAAATTTTGCAAACTGATCCTTATACTTTAATTAATGTGTCGTTTACAATTTTATCAATGTCTTTCCAATAAACTGTAAAAGATAAAGTATTTTAGACCCCTCTTTTTTAAAGATAAGAAATAAAACTTAATCTCTTAAATTATCAATGCATTGATTTTAAAAGAGGTTTTTATTTGCTATTTTTATTTGATACTTTTTATATTTATAATTATTTACAGGTTTTTTAAATCTTACTGACTTTTTACTACAATATTTTTATATTTATAGGCAAATGGTAAGGAAGTTTATTTTGTTGCACATTAAAAAATGGCTTATGATCCACGTAATATAAAGTATACATCAGAAATGCATAACCATCAGCATAATCAGCCTAACATGACTGGCTATACATATTCTGGACATCCAGTATCGCATGTTCAACAAACAGATGAAAATAGAAATGAGAATAATTGTGGAAACAAAGAAGCATGTTCTCAAATATCTCATCAGTCTTCGGGTACACAAACTATTCAAAAAGTAGATGCAGCAACTATGACTGATCCATTACAAATAGACTTTAGACTTACTTCTGAGTACTTAGCACGATGTTCTAGTACATTAGGTTTACCATATGTAACTAAATATGAAGAAAATAGTAATAACTCTACACATAATTGCCAAGAAATTCGACCGAAAATTGAATTTGAAGTTGAACCACAGCATATCAATGGTAAATGCATACAGAGAAATGTAATACAAATTCTGTATATTTTATTGTATGTATAAAAGTGCTTATTATAAATTTTATTACAAATATTTCAGGTATGTTAATCTATCATTGTCCAGAATGTGCATATAGATTTGAAGATCGAGAAGCATTACATGAACATCTAGAAGATCACAGACAAAGACCCCATATCTGTGATATTTGTGGTGCAAGTTTAAAGCGTAAGGAACATCTAGATCGTCACAAACAAGGACATAATAAAGATAGGCCTTATCAGTGTAATATGTGTTGTAAAGCATTTAAACGTAATGAACATCTTGCACGTCATATGATTATTCACTCAGGTAGCAAAAATCAAGTTTGTACAGAGTGTGGCAAAGCTTTTTATAGAAAAGATCATTTAAAGAAGCATTTGCAAAGTCATAATAGTAGTAGAAGCAAAAATTTAAATAGTTCACAGAATAATCAGAATAGCCAAAATAATGGTGAAGAAGGATTGAGTAGTTTTGCAATGATGATGAGGCAGGCTGGGCCGCCTTCGTTTTCTATTTTGAGAACTTAATACATTTTTATCTTAATCTTAAAACAAAGTTGTTTTGTAATTTAGGCAATTTAAATTTAAGAGATTGATACAGCGAGCTTTATCAGAGACACTTTCATGATATAGCAGAGTAGTTGTTGATGGTTCTGAATTTTGCAGTTATATATATGTATTAGTCTGGAAATGCTACTTACATGTAGCAAAAAAAAAGAAGAAAAAAGAACAAATGGGCTCTAAAATAATTCTGTAAATTTTATATTTCTCTTTTTAATGTCTCTAATATGCACAATATTCTTAAAGTAAGAATGTACCTGTTAAGAGCAGTTCTTTGAAATATAATATATATATTTAGATACTTTAAACAATTTTATTTAAAAAAGATATTTATATAAATTATTCAAGCTTTTATATAAATTACAACTGGGTATAAGCCTAGCACTGTTAATTTTTTTTTAGATTTCACATTCGAGATAATATCCAAAATGTATGAAACAACAGAAAACAATAATTTACTAATAAAATTTTAGTTTGGAATTTAATGAAAGAACAATATATTAATTAAATATATTCTAATGCATTCTAAATTAAAATAATTTTTGGAAAATTAACTTTTAAATATTTTCACTAAGTAAAAAATTATACAAATACTTTATAATGCAGTGCACAAATAATTCTTGTTATGCTCAAGATATTTAAAGAAGATATGTATTTGTTATATATATGATGTGTAAAAAGAAAATACATGATTTTGTTTTCTGCTAAAATAACGGTATCAATCATCTTGGATCATGTGCCTAAAAAAAAACAGCATAATAACATTTATCTTTGCACGTAATTATGAAAAAGGGATATAAAATTAACATTAAGAATAGTTTGTAATCAATGGGATACATTTTTTAGCTCTAACTGCAAAAGGAACATTGCATAAAAGCTATATACTTTAAATACAGTAAAAAATTGACAAACATGATATTCTCAAAATGTGAAATCGAAAAACTATTTAATTATTTTATATATAACTGCATAATTATTTTTGTTTTATTTATCTTTATATTGTAAATTGTGAGTATTTAGGACTAACAAAAATTTGATTCAAGTTGAAGTCTTTTAAAAATACGAGCAATGTTCCTTAATGTTTAAAGTTGAAACAGTGATGAATGTAAGGATATGTCACGTTAAATAATAATTTAAGACTGCAGGTTACATTGTGCGAATGTCAGTGTATGTGTGTGAGTTATTGCATGTGTGTGCTATATGCAAATATATAAAGACGTGTATAACACTTATTACATGCGTAATATATTACATGTTACATATTATACACGTATTTATACATGAAATGTTATGTCAAATTGTCCTTGTACATTATTTATATTTATCAAGAAAACCGACCATATATCGGCTTTATTATGTAATGCTTCCAAGTGTACATAATCGGACATATTACATGAAATATGTTTAACAAAAGATCAACGTTTTGTTATCGGTTGTAGCAATTACGATGAAACTAATAAATCATTATTACATAAAATTATAAATCGTTTAAAATTAAATCATAATATTTCGCAAGTTGCTGTTAACAGGATATGGAGAAAGAAGGAATTGTGAATAATAAAAATTAGCATATTTTCTGAGATGACTTTTCATACAATTTTTATATATATATATATAGATATATATTATATATATAGGGTATTACATAAAGCAGCACTGGGAAATGTCCGAAAAAACGTTCACAAACTTTAAACTTCTATCCTCGCAACCTAAATTCGTCTGTCTGTATTTTTTTTTTATACCTACATATCCCTTTTATACGTTTTCTCTTTTCATCTACTACATAAGTCTTGCTTTTTTGTTTGTCTCAAACCATACCTCTTTCCCCGTTCTTACATTCCTGAAGATTACATGTTTCTTATGCACTCTATACAAAAATAAAACGCTGAGATCATCAGAGGGTTCGCATAGTTATACACAATTTCTCTTAGTTCTTTCTTTCTTTTTTGTTTTGCCTTTTTCTCTCTCTCGCTCTCTTGCTTTCTCTCTCTCTCTCTCTCTCTCTCTCTCTCTCTCTCTCTTTCTTTCTCGCCTTCTCCCTTTTTACTTCCCGCCTGTTCTTCCTTTTTTTGATTTACGCACCATGACGAACGAACGGTATTATTTTACTCTTTCTTTTGTACCTTGGAAGACTGCGGTACAAATGTTTCGATGAGGAACAAATGGAAATAAAGAAAAAAACATGGTGGATTCAAACGAAAGACTCATTACTATATCCCAAGTAAAATGAGTTTTTAAATTTGACTATTTACCTTTCTTTCTTCTTTATTATCTATCGGATGTCCGGAAAATCCACAACCGGAAACGCAATCTTAGACTGAACAATGAACAATCTTGAAAATGAACAGTGAGGGAATTTCATTCGAAGGAAGTACATTGTTCATCATTGTTACGTCTCTGTTAAATACTTTTGTTTTTTTTTTCCTTTTTTCTTTTTAAATTCGAAGCTACTAGTAATCGTAATTGTGGCAGTATCTATATGCTCTTTAAACATACGGTTTATCATAACACGCTAAATGGCGATGAACAAATGGGAAAGTTTAACAAAGATATTTTGAAAACGAGGAAGATACAATTCAGTTCGAGATATCATTACCGAAAGGTCAAGTTTTCTAAACAATATCCTACTCGTGTATTAAGCGGTGTTGAAATTAATATCAATACGGTTTATATAAAATATTCACCATTCACAATTTGGCTAGTCTATTACAAAAGTATATACCTTGCTAATATTTGATCGGTCGCAATGTAAGTACCTTGCGCTATTTCGAGTAATCTATAAAACGTCAGCCTTTGCAGTCTCGTAAAAAATTGTAAGAATATCTTTCTTACGGATCTTTAGTATTGCGTTTGTATTCGATAAAAGAATTCCTTAATAAAATCCGTTAGACTTACTAAAACGAGTTATGTATATGATCTATTGGCACCCTCTGCACTTACGTCATCGAATAAAAATATCCACGATAGTAGAAATAATCGAAACGAACAAATTATCTAAGTATCTTTAATTCTATTCCTGCATTTCTCGTGTATTTCTCTTTTTTGATGAAGTCGAAAAAAATATTCGACAAATGTTAAGTCTGTGAACTAAACTTAAGATTATCGTATTGTCAGAAAGATTGATCGGTGCAAAGGGTTAAAACCATCGTCACAGTTTAGCATATTATCGAGTACAAATTAAAAGAAGAGAAAAAAATAAAGAAGGAAACTGTCTCGTTGCGTCGCGGACTCTCCGGCTACTCGGTAGATGTCTATTTTACGCGTAATGACTTATGTGCAATGCGTACTTATTATATCCCTAGGCTATTGGAAAAAGAGGAGTTTAAATGCTTTGTACTATGTCGAGGAATTTGTATATCTTTCCATATTTTCCTTCCGTCGTTACTCGCCTGTTGTGCTGACGTCTCTGTTTGAAAAACCGGTAATCACATTTATGCACACGCGCACAGAGGACGCACGCAAAAAACGCAAGCACACACACCACGCCGACTGGACAAGCCGAGAAACTGAACCGCGGCAGCTGGATTCTTCGATAAAATATACACGTAAGAACAGCGCCCGTTGGTTCATGCAAAACTTCTTCTGTCTCGCTTTAATCTTTTACGGTCTAGCTTCTCTGCGTCTTTCTTTAATTTACAACCTTTACTAAACAATTTTCTTTTGTTACTCCGACTCGATCAAATCACGAGTCAACCGCTTAATTTTTAACGGACTTCGGAGATACGTAAAATACGTCGAACGTAACGATAATCTTCCAGAAACCAACGTTGAACTTAAACATAACAATATACTGCGAATTCAACGCAAAACTTTTATATCTGCATTCGTCTAAAGAAGAGATAAAGGTAGACCGTAAAGGACTATATATGTATGTACACGTGTACTAGCTGCGTCTTATGTCTAAGGTTACTTAACAGAAACCAACGGCTATTCGGTGAATTCTATAAAAAATTATGCATCTCTCGAGAACTCATTTTCTTCTTTTTTTGTCTTTTTTCCTTTTTTTGAAAGCGATGTATCTTTTACTTGGTGTTCATCTTAAGACTATCCCTCTTTCTTTTTTTTCGGCTCGTTATATACAAGGAGAAAAGTGCGCAGAGGTCGCTTTAGCTCCTCTAAATATATTAGCGCATATTTTGACGTTTTGTTATTGTACTCTTTAGCAACTCGTACGCGAAGTAAATTATTACGCTTCACGCCGACGCCATTTAAATCGAATTCGTTTTCGGCTCTATTCTGGATTAGTACGATTAAGTGCTTTTTTCGACACTGCGTAGAAAAATATGGTTTTCATTGTCACCCTCATATCTCTCAGTGAATCGCGTTTGATTTACAACAAACTGTTATTTTTTAAACTTTTAGTTTTTTTCTTTTTCTTCCCTGTTCGAGCAATTACCTTTACGTTTGATCGCTCGTTGAAAACAATTGGTTTTACAGTAGCTACGCTGTAGATTAGTGAGAAACCAATGCTCGAAATTGTGTTTACTCGTACAGCTTGAATTTCTGGAATTTTCGTGATCGACGAGACGATTTTAAGCGGTCGACTACCAAGATACCATTGGCAATCGTGATGTTTCATTTCGAGCAATGATTACTTTTGAACTTACTAGAGAAATAGAATTCGAGTATCTAATTGTATCGCTGTAAATGAATAGTGTACAAATGACACAATAACGTAGTATCTCGTGTAATTAATCCTCTATAGTTTCAAATATTATAAAAACAAAATACTATACGTTTTAAGATTTTGTCACGATGATGTAAATTTTTAAGACTCATATACATTTTCACCTTTTTTTTAAAAAATTGAAAATTGTCAATGTTTGTAGAAGTTTGATATTTAAAATTAGTTAAATATTGATTTTAAAAGTCGTTTTATAGTCGTCCGATTTGCAAGAGTGATCTATAGAGTATTAAATAAACGAGTGCAAAAGATGTTCTTATGTACTTATCACGCAAAGCAGAAACCATACAAATTTTCGTGAATTTTTTTCGCAAGATCTAAGACTTTTCCTTTATGTCTTTTTTCCTTTTTCACAGTTTTGAGATAAACTGCAAAACAAGATGTACGTAAATTCAATTTGTTATTATCATTTTGTCTTTTTTCCATTCTCTCGTTCTCGGTTTCACTCGCAATCTCTCTCTTTCATTCTCTTAGCTCGTGCAACTTAGGCAATAAAGGCCTATATCTTACGACTACTTATGCTCTATAAAACGCGATTAGATACTACTATCGATTACAAAAACGGAAAGTATCTGGCCAACATTGAAAACAGGATGAAAACAGAATCGTTTTCAACCATCGAGTTCGCGAAACAGAGTTCTTATTCTCGCCATCCTTCGTAATATAAACTAATTTTAATTCTTTCGATCCGCGGTACAAAAGAAAAAGAAATATCTACATATTTAATGCGCGAAAAGAATAAGTACTAAATGTATACACAGCGCTACCAAAATTGGCTCAAAATTTTGATCTTCAGAAACGAAAATAAAAATTTCTTATTTTATGCGAGTAACAAATTTTCGACATTTTTCTTATGTTTAATTTTCATTATTCAACGAAATGGTACGAAATTTCTAAAATATCGAGGACACTGTTTGGCATTAATCGAAACAGAAAGATACAGAAAGAAAAAAACGTGCTTCTTCATTTTGTTTACTGCCATTCTCCTTTTGCGAACAATTCGCCTGGATCCTTTCTTTTCCTTTCTTTTTTTTTTTTTCGTTTAAAAAACACACGTCTTACTTTTTTCTCTTTCAATCTTTCAATCATCATTTTCGCATTATTAAAAAATATTTCATCTTCTTCCTCTCTCGATCACCCGTTCAACCGCCTTTTGTTCATCTCTTTTTAGCTTGTTCACGACGTAAAAAGAGTGTCGGATGGCGACGAAAACGACGAAAAGGTTGCGAACGGGGGACGAAAGAGGAAAGGAGCATACACAGGGTGTCCCGAAAAAGAACTATGCACGAGGCCATTTCCATGGACTTTGACTTATAAGGTGGAAAAAGTATGCAGATGCGGTTAAAGTCCAGCGCTATGCAAAGGCACCGGAGAATTGTTATTTTTTTCCTTCTTTAGAGACGCGTCAACTATTTTTTTTTCTTTTTTTTCCTCTAGGAACACCAACTACGCCTATTATCTCGACGAGGTGATCGGTTTCGAAATATCAAAGCAGACGAACTGTCCACCCCATCGAGTGTGGAAATATCAGGTTCTTTTTTCTTTTTTTCGTTTTTTTTTTTTTTTCTTTTTTTTTGGCTACCCTTGAAAATAGACCGCTTCTTGAGCCTCTCATTTGTTTAATCTCTCAAAAAAATCGTACGTCAAACTTCTGAAAAATCTTTCTCTCACTTTCTCGCTCGCTGTTGTTTTAGTTTTATAAATCGTAAAGCTATTTGTTATTATTCTCATTTTTTTTCCGCGTAGTCCATTGATTTCCTGTTCCGAAAAAATTTGATATCTTTCTCTCACAGTATGTATGTATGTATGTATGTATGTATGTATGTATGTATGTATGTATGTATGTATGTATGTATGTATGTATTTATATTATATTGTATATATATATATATAACTACGCATATGTTAACGTTCTTTCTTTTCTTTCCCTTTGTTTAATCTCTCACAGGCTCTTTCTTTCTCTCGCATTTTCGATTATATATGTGCACACGAGACACACAAACACACGTTCGACGCATTTTTTGTCCGATTCGACGCGCGCGCGCGCACACACATGCATTTCCATACACACGGACGCACACACACATACACGCACAAACGTATCCGCATCCTTTATTTTTTCTCTCTCTTCGTCTTTCAACTTACATATCATAGTAATCTTATTTTTTTCTGCATCTTGTATACAAACTTACTCGCTAAAACATATAACCTAAGGTGTACTCTCTCTTCTCTCTTCTTTTTTTTTTTATGGTTACAAGTACATGGCGGTGGAGTATTTTAATACAGCTCGTTCTTTTATATTTTTTTATGTGTGTCGTGTGTGTGTATATATATATATATATAGCTTTTAGTATATATATATATGTATATATATATTTGTATATAATATTTTTAGTACATTCTTATATTTGAGGTCTGACGAATCCTGAATTTTTTATATTACCTGCTAGAACATACGACTTGCTAGAAACATGATGCGAAAGAGTCGGTGAGGATCGATTGGAAGAAGACCAGAAATTTATGTAATTATTTTAACAGAACTCAGAGAACCATTAGGAAAAAGAAAAAGTATGTGTGTATTTACGCTCGAACGTGAGAAAATAATTAAAAAATATATCAACGATAGATTTGTACGTCTATCCTATCTGTATATCCTAAGTTCTTTACAAAATACTTTATAGTCTATCTATCTCGTAAGCAGTAATGGATCGCCGAAACGCGTCGTCCTCCCAACAAATACGATGCCTTTGATCTTTTCCTTTTCTTTTTTTCCTCTTGTAATAACGCATCACATTCCTAACTACATTTACACGTTATGCTTCTGTATTTTGTTTTTTTTTTTTTTTTCCTTTTCACTTTACATCGCGTAAACATGTTTAACCGTTGTTACGCGTAACGTTTAAAGACATACACGCCAACTAAAGAATTAAAAAACAAAATTGCAGGTGTTAACGATATGGTAGACTGAATATTGCCTGTGGCAAGAAAGTATCGGCGAAGGGAGTTCGAAGGAAATGGCACACTGAATAATACTAAACGAGGAAGAAACGGTTGAAAAGAACATCAGACAAGTCAGACAATTTGAAGAAATGTCATTTTTGTCCGAAATGATCACAGTCCGTGAGAATATTTCACTTTCACGATACGGATAAATAAGAGAAAAAGAAGATTATAAAACTAGCTTTTAACGACGATTAATTGAATATTACCATAATATGTACGTATAAAAAATTATAATTA
>NW_016927446.1:115715-133317 GCF_001483705.2 Eufriesea mexicana
TAGTACTAATAATAATAATAATAATAATAATAATAATAATAAACAAAGAAAATCAAAAGTACGTAGAATCTAACGAAAAACGTTCACTAACACGATCAGTATTCAACGAAAGTTAAAGGGATTTAACGAAAAAAATATCTATAAAAAAACAATGTAAAAAAAAACGATATAAAAAACGACGTAAACTTCTAGAGAACTTACGTATATAAAAAAAAGAGGGATTTAGTACGACTTCCTTTGAAATCGTAAAATATAAGTATACATGTATATAAATATATATATATATACGTAATTATATATAAATGTATACATATAAGCAAAAATTTGGAACTATATATTGTAAAATATAAAATACTGTCAACTTTGTATATAAACAAAATGAATTTATAAAAAAAAGAGCGAAATAATCTTTTTTCTTCTTTTTTACTGACTAAAGTATTGCCACATTTTTTTAGCTGCTATTTTGCAGCGTTTCAGTAAAATATTAAATAACTTGAATTTAAAACTGAAAAATTTGTTTAATTCGACAGAGAATTGCAAATGTACTCGAGGCTTTTAGATCAAGATATAATGATTAAAATAATGTTGAATCGATAATTAAAAGAAACATATTTTTCACCTCAATAAGAAATTGAAAGACATTACATATTAATCGGTGGGATGACTCGTTTGCATCCTTATATACATATCTCCATTTGCACAAGTTCTAGATTTGTATAAATGTTATTTGTATTCAACGATTTTAGATTGAATAATTGAAAATAAGTCTTTAAAAATTAAAACTAAATTGAATCATTTAATTAAATTCAATTAAAAAAAAACTTATAATATTTCTTTCCTGTCTTGATAGTTAGCTTAACTCGATAATAAGTAGCTTCTTTGTGTTTTACATCAAGCCTTCATAAAAATATGTTTTGTTTCTCATACATACAGTAGTATGGCAAGACTCTTTATATCAGGCTCTAATCTAACACTTCTAGAGAAAATCATGGCTTTCCTCTTCTGTGTGCATAAAAACACTCTCTATGTCTTCCCGTATTCTTTTGATCATGTACATACGCATATGGCACACTTTTTGGAGATAAGATCTACGCGTACATATCTCAAAAACAATACCTGATATACAGGTAATAAAAACTGTGCATATTGCTGAAAATCTTACATAATTGTCACAGCTTTTGCACTATTGTACTAGGACATAGAGAGTCAGCAGAATCACGGACTGTTTGTAATCGTAGAAAATTTACTAAAGCGGAAATTAAGAAAAGCGATTGAATCAACTCTCACTGGCTAAGAGTGCCCATATAATTTATCAGTTTTGTTACCTCTTAATCGAGGTCTTCCCCTGCTCTCAGAAATCTTTAACGTGTCCCAAAAAACTGAGGTCGTGCGTTTGATAGTGGCTGGACGTAGCAAGTGGCGTGACGCTCGATTGATGCGCCACATTAACGGCCGTCAAATGATGATGATGCAATGAATGATGAGACGTATGCGAATGAAGAATATTATTTGGATGGGGAACTTGAAAGTTCCCTGGTGGCGGGGCTCAGGATAGGAGAGGTCCTGGATGTCCACCAGATAGAACAGATGATGCGGTGACAGCTGTAGTCTGCATATTTGAAACGTTATTTTGCTGTTGATTTTGTTGTGTACCTATAGACAGAAAGATTGTTACCTTAATAAAGAAATTTTTGTTTTAATCGACCATTACGCTGACAAAATATATCCAAGTTCTTACCAGCATTTTGACTCAGCTCAGCTTTCACCCTCCTTGCAATGTGGCTTCGAGTGTGCTTCCTTAAATGATCTTTACGATAAAACCCTTTTCCACATTCTGTGCACACGTGTCGCTTCTCACCAGAATGTATAACAAAATGTAACGTTAACTGTTCTTTTCTTTTGAAAGCTTTTAAACAAACGGTACAAACGTAAGGACGTTCGGGATTGTGACTTTGTTTATGACGTGTAAGATGATCCTTTCTCTTAAGACCTGCACCGCAGATATCGCAAACGAATCTTCGTTCTAAAGTATGTCCCAGAAGATGTTGTTCTAATAATTCACGTTCTGGGTATGCCATATGACATTCTGGACAACAATATAATGTAGAGCCATCTAGAGCTGTAGTTAAGCGAATTTCTCCTGGTTTTGGACGTGGTTTCTTTTCTTTAGGAGCCTTCTTCTTCTTCTTCTTTTTGTTGTTTGGTGACATCATTATATTAGGTGTTGTCGTAGTCGCTACAGCTACTGATGTGGTTTGTGCCATTTCTGATTCTTTCTTAATGCTTTCTGCAGAATATTTTAAGAAATGATGTAAACTTAATGGTAAAGTACTAGCTGGTAAATGACTGAGATAATCTGCCACTGTGGATCCAGGGGTAGCCAAAGATTGCCATGTAGCGGGCATAGTTGCAGGAGTTTGAGTATGAGCATGTTGCTGATGATGTTGATGCATTGTATAATCTTGTTGGCTACCATTTGTTGCTGTTTCTCCATTGCGCTGTTGCTCATCTGCTTTTTTCTCCTTATTTTTATCTTTATCCTGTAGGAGATTGCAAACATCTTGTTGATTTATAGTTTCGGTTGCTTGCTGAAAAGGTTCAATTCTCTATAAAGTGTTTCTACATTTAGCACTCTAAATTAACATTCAAAGGTACAGCAGGCATACCTGATGATACGAACGCTTCTCTGGCATTCCAGGCGAATTAGAGGGCCGCTGTTGAACTGGTTGGGCTTGGGAATATGGCACATTTGGGTAATGATGAACATTGCTGTTGGGATAGCTTGCTTTATTGTTCATCATCACTTGTGACTGAGCAGATTGCACGCCGTTGCTTTCAGGACGGTACTTTCCCATAACCGGCACTCCAATTGGAGGCTGGTTGGGAAAATGATTAGCGTAACGTCCGCCTGCACCGCCGGAGCCGTCGGTTGCGAACTGGTGAATACTTGGAATAGTACCGGGAAAATGACTTCCGAACGGCGGGAAATTCATTGCAAACCGTCAATCAAATACCTGGAAAGTCGTAAAAAAAAATTAGAATTGGCATAATTATGTATGACAACACGTTACACTTTACAAGTTACAGGATAGTTTCGTGGAAATTCATCTGTCAACCAACATCCTTCAACATTTCCCCACAATTTACAAGAACGCGTTATCGCTAACACACTAATAGACGTTGAGAAAATTGTAGATGTCAGCCAGTGACATGTGTCCATGAGATACATTGTAACCGTCCAAATGCAAATCGTGCCATCATCCGAGGGAAAACATCATAGATACGGAAATAATTTCTTGGCGACATCCGCAATAATAACAGGAAAGGTGTTTCACGAATACTTGACACGCCGCACGAAGATATGTATCTGGCGCGTCTTGCTTGAACGACGCCCGAGTATTTACTCACAGCGACGTCCCTCTCCCCATGTTTCTTCGCCGTGGAATCGAATCCTTTCCTCGGAGGGGGGTCTCCGAGAGGTGAGAGTGAGCGTAGGGGCAGATTTTTACAACACGAGAGACACAAGAAGCAAGAACACCACGCCACCGCCGCCGCTGCGTCAGCCGTCTGTCACGAGGAAGTACACACGGGAAACGGTCGCGTTTCCCTTCTTAAATTGCACGATTGTTACAGAAAAGAGTAAATCTTCACAGGAAATATCGCGGAACTGCACGTCTTCGTGTAACAAGGATTATAAACGATTTACTGACTATAGAAAAGGGTACAATACGGAAAAAAGACGTTAAAAAACGAATATTGTAAGCGGCCGGGATCGTCACGATGCGGGGGAAGGGTAGCCGTAGAGGGACGGCGGCGCGGAGAACGGGAATCAGAGGACGGGAAGAATGAAGGAGAACGGGGGAGGACGCAGGGGGGATGATCTGGTCAAAGGGATGGGTAGTATGCGCGCAGTGGAATGGAGTGTGAGGGGAAAGTCTCGGTCTTTCCCCTCTCGGCACCTAGTCGATACGCGGGGGCCGAATTCGCACGAAATTCAGCAGAAAATGGCCGTACCGAATGCGAAACATCACGAACGTTAATTAACTAATTCTAAAAATTTATTACAAAATCACCTTACCATTTAGTAGTTAGCAGCTTGTGTTCGCCTGGTCAAGATTTTCACGAAATCGAGAATCTCCGAAAAAGATCCCCCGCTCTATGTGTGTGCCGTTGACACCTGTCCCTCAAGTCGGTGCCCCCACCCCATCCGTCCGCCCTCTACTGTGCCAGCCTCTTAACTATTTTTTCTCTCTCCCGGCTCTCCTCGCAACCGCGCCGGCGAAAATGCCC
The DNA here is from genome assembly GCF_001483705.2 of Eufriesea mexicana. Taxonomy (NCBI): domain Eukaryota; kingdom Metazoa; phylum Arthropoda; class Insecta; order Hymenoptera; family Apidae; genus Eufriesea; species Eufriesea mexicana. The sequence continues at coordinate 120,006 of NW_016927446.1, forward strand.
GAATCCATCGGGGTTTTAACTTCGAATTGCTCCCGACGACCTGCCATTATTTTCTCTCTCTCAGTACCATGAGTGTAAGAAGAAGTCAGCTATATGCTCGCAGCTTCGAGGAATAGCACCAATCAGAAGAAGTACAGAGTGAAACTTAACGAGTAATATACCATTGATTTTACGATCTTATATTTTTTTAATTAACAGTTAATCATTGGTATCTAACTGTACAATTATTTCTGAATACGAAATCAAATTATAATGTAAGAATCTTTAAGTACATCGAAATTGTTGTAATGAATAATTTATTTGTAAATGAATTAGAAGAGTTTATTAATAAAATTGAAATCCAATATATTATAATATAAAAAAAATGTGGAATCCTTACACCCATAAATAGAATAGTATTAATACAAATATACAAATGATAGATCTAAAAGATTAATCAATTCTCCTGTACAGATTATCGGTTAATAGATTATTTATTTAAAATGCGTCAATATATTTTAAATATTAACAACATCTCATGATCAATATTTAACAAATTATAAGTAGGTGACTCAATAATACAAAAAAGTTTTATAATTGGTTAATCAATAAAAATTTGTTTATATTAAATGTATGTTTTATTTTAGCTATTTTCTCCAATATTAATGTAAGTAACAATGAAAATGACTTATAGACTATTCATACTGATTATGATAATAGCTATAATAATATGATAATAAAATAATAATTATATTTCTTGTACAGCTATACCCACTGCCTTTGATAATGATACTTACAATAAAAAGTATTTTTTTTGTATACATACATCTTTTTCTCAAATAATTTTGAGTGTACCATGATTGATTAATAAATCAGATGGTTTATTTCCAACAACTGTTTGCTGTACTTCTGTCGTGCATTTTAATATAATACGAAAAAGTCATTTCAAATACGACCAACACAAAGAAGAGAACTGCGATGTCTCCTCGTAAAAATTATCAGTTTAGTAAGTAAAACAAATTAAATACTATACAAAATAAGTTACACTAACTTATTAGAATTTCTAGAAATATTAGTGGTTGTAGAAATGCTTCTCTTCAAATTTAAATATTTATATAGACTTAATAGCCAGTCGTATTTCGTGATAACCTTTGTGATGTAACCTTCGTGATGTAATAAACGAATACTATATGAAATAATGATGTACGTATATCCAATTAGTTATTTTTAAACTTTTGTAATAATAAATTTACTTGTTTAGATTGATTTATATTAATAAAGCCGAAAATACATATCCCTCTTCACAAAAGTAAACGTCAACTACCCAATGTGTAGATACAAATGTAAAATTTTACATTTATTTAGCAAAACGCAGCGTTCTCTTTAAAATATTAGTTGTTATTCATGGTTTTTACGATACACTCTTCCTGCAGGTCTTGATCACGTAGAGAACAAGTGGAATAAATAAACGGACTCACTTTATATTTGCACGACACTTTTTTCGCTTCTTGTGCACGGTAAATTGGTTGTATTTACAGCCTTGCTTTATGTATTATTTCGTTTCTTTTCGCATTACGTATTTTTTCTCCTTATATTTATTATAAAAAAAAAAGAAAAAAAAAAGAAAAGATTAACTTTAGCCGAAAACTCGATTGCCTTCTGTGTGACGAATCCAGTTCGCGCTTTCAAAAATATATTTTTATATTTATATATATATATGTATATATAAACTTCTTTATTTAATTCTAACTTGCGTCATGGAACTGGATTAGCGACAAAAACATTTTGAATTCAACGAGTAGGGAAACTCGTTTTTTATCTTTTTCTTGTTTTTTACACGTACGCTATAACGTGTACGCAAAAATGAAACTTCGTATGTACGAACTTCGTTCGTCAGTCAGCTCAGTGCGTTTTGCAGAATAATTATAACCATACATTAATCTGGCCTACGACTTCCTTAAGAAGCTGATGGTGTACAAACTTTGAAATGCGACGGCTCGTCAGTAAAAGTATCTTTATTTGAAGATACAGAAAAAGTCTCAATTTTGCAACACCACTACTAGGCAACGATAACCACCATCAACGAATTTTTTTTACACGATACCAATTTGACTATGAGATTATAGAATTCAATCGGCAAGAACACCTTGCCTTGCACGACCTCTAGCTTGCTGATGATTAAATCGGAAGAACCGCCCAGGTTGATTCGGGGCGGTATGCTGCTGCTAATGCTGCTGCTGCTGCTGCTGCTGCTGTTGCTGCTGCTGCTGCTGTTGTTGTTGTTGTTGTTGTTGTTGTTGTTGCTGCTGCTGCTGCTGCTGTTGCTGCTGCTGCTGTTGTTGCTGCTGTTGTTGTTGATGATGAAGCATAGCCATTGCACCAGTTTCTGCAGCAGTTGGAAGAACAACCGTGGACTGTTCACTAACGGCTATCTGGTGAATCTGTGCCTGAGATCCTTGGCCTACTTGTATTTGAATCTGTTGTAATTCAGACACTGATGATTGTTGCTGTAATTGGTCTGCTTGTTGCTGCAATTGTTCCGCCTGTTGCTGTTGCTGATCTGTTGGTTGTTGCGAATTTTGGGAAGTATCGGCAATATTCGAAGGATCTTCTTTGATACGTTTTGCCAAATGAGACCTAGCATGTTTCCTCAAGTGATCTTTGCGATAAAATGCTTTACCGCATTCGGTACAAACCTCAGTTTTCTGTCCAGAATGTATAACAAAATGAAGATTTAAGTGCTCTTTTCGTTTAAAACCTTTCATGCAAACTGAACAAATAAAAGGTCTATCTGGATTGTGACCCAATTTATGCCGTTCTAAATGTTCTTTACGTTTCAAACCTGCACCACAAATGTCACAAATAAACCTTCTTTCTATTTTATGTCCAATAAGATGTTGTTCCAAAAGTTCTTTCTCAGGATAAGCCATGTTACATTGAGGACAACAAAATAGCGTCGTACCATCGAGAGCAGTAACTATGCTCACTTGACCTGGCTTCGGTTTTTTTGGTTTTGGAGGTTTTTTCTTGTACTTCTTTTTTCTCTTAGGTTTTGTACCGGGTTCCTGTTCTTCAACAACATCAGGAATGATAGCGGTTTCCCCGCTTGCTACGGTAATCTGCACAGCTTGTTCACCAGATGCAGTGCTTCCAGATGCATCTAAACCATCAGTCCCTAAAGGACTCGACTCAATAGTAGCTTCTCTCTTTATTGTTTCTGCAGAAAATTTTAAGAAATGCTGTAAACTAAGGGGCAAGGTACTAGCGGGTAATCTAGAAAGATAATCAGCAACAGTTGATCCTGGAGTTGCGAGACTTTGCCAGCTTGCGGGCATAGATGTAATATATTCTTCTCCACTTTGATTCCCTTGATTTTTAATGCTACCCCTCTTAATGAGAGCGACTGGAGTTGTTCCTTCCTTTACATCTTCTTTCGATTCTTCCATACCTTCGCGCAAAATCAAGTCTTGTGGAATCTGTGCGACGACGGTTAATCCTTCAGGTGCTCCTGGTAGTTGCACTGTTTGTTGAATAGTTTGTTGGGATGTGGTGGTAACTGCCGTGGACGTACTCTGAGTCGTTTGATCGGATCTAAAATATATATATTTCTATATATACTCTATATGTGTAATCGTTAATTAAAATACAAAATATCATATTATGTTGCAAATTACGCCGTAATATATTAAGAACATTCTAAATAAACGACGATTCTTACGTTTGCGTCGTAGCCACGGTGTTTTGTGGTTGCACTTGAATCTGTACTCCATCTGCGCCTTGTTGACTATACGCAACGGTAAGAACTGTTGCTGCACCCTGAGGAAACTGTCCCAAAGAGATTGGGGCCAAATGATACTTGGGTTGATCACCGCTATTTCCACTTTGCGATACACTGGGATTGACCACCTGGATTTGGACGGTTTGCTGCTGTTGCGTGCCATCTTTTCCAGGTACAGTGATTGGCAGCGTAATAATTTGCTGCTGTTGATTATTACCACCTTGAGCCACTGCGAACCCGTTCGGATCGACCGGCCTCAGATAATGAACTCCACCTTCGCCACCGGATAAAACGCCAACGACCTGACCACCAGTGGGTAGGTTTTGGGTAAATTTAGCGGTTGCAAACTGATGAACCGTGCCCGTCGGTAGCGAGCCTGTTGTAAAGCCGGGAAAAGGCGTGAAATTCATCTTCCACTATAATTAAATCTGAAATTCAAACAAAATACAGTTAGCTTTGATATGATCAAATAGCCATGAAATTAATGAATTGTTAATATTAATATTGTTTAACAAGAAACGTTTAAACGAAATACAATATTTTTCAGCAATGTAAATGTTCACGTTGAACAAATAAACGAGAACGTAAATAATAATTGAAAATTAAAAGTTGAATTTTGGATTATCTATTTACTAAATTAATTACCAAATTCGACAGGCACACATAAAATCATATTAAATTGCTATAAAGCAGTCAACATCTTATAAAGCTGAAAATATATATACATCTTTTTTAAATTGTATTTTCTTTAAATGAAACATATTTATAAGTGTTACGCAAGAAACAAATAGAGTATCAAACACTTGATAACAGATACGTATTTACATATCATATTACACAACTACACTCACTTTGACGCATGAATATTGCTGTCGAAATGCATCAACCTTCGATATTTCAAACTGTTTCATAGAATTCACAGATACTCTCTAATCCCTTAATGTTTCGTCATCAGATATGTCCGAAGTAAAGTAAATACATCATGTTTGTACATGATCATGTTGCTAAATACGAGAAACAAATTGCAAGTCAATAATCATGCATAAAAACTAATTGATCTGAACATTATACTTCATGTATCGCATATATCATATCTAGAAATATTTCTTTCTTTCTTTTTTCTGTCATTTATTTTTATCCATTACTAAATGCCGATAACATTCGATTTATTGTATTCCATTTTCTATGTTCGTTTCCTGTACTCAGTATTAGCTACAGGTGGTTGGAGAACTTGTACACGACTGCTGTTAAAAAGTTTCGTACTATATGAGTTTCTACAGTTTAACGGCTATCAACGAGAAGATCCCCCGCATAATGTGTGTTTCTCTATTTGTCTGCTACCCGCGATGGTATATGTATACCATAATAAATACGTCAAGATCAAGGTTGAGTTGAACGGCATGCATGAGACAAGTGAATAGCCATCTATTTGATCTAAAGATACAGTGGTTAGCAATTGAACTGGGCTCTCACCCCACCACTCTTGCCCTTCTCATGTTTGGAACGGTGCATTTGATAACAGCACCCAAAGCATTTATTCGTGAAAGTGGTGAAGTTAAACGTCGAGTGTCCCGCCACCTCTACTGTCGAAGTCTTAACTTCAGACCTCTTGACCATGTGTTGGTATGTGGGGGTGGGGTGAGAGATCCCCCACTTCACCCCCTCCCCCACCTCAAAGGGATCCGGGAGCAGGGAGGATAGTCGTCGAAGTGGCCCAGGATTGCACCCCACTCCACCATGATGGTGCCAACGGGGGTAGGGGGTAGGAGCTCTCGACAAGGGTAGGGGGGAACCCATAGGTGGGAAAACGGGAACCCACCGCGAAATAGAGCCCGAGACTCACTCTCTTCCTCGCACCAACACTCGGAATATCGCGAGAATAGGACGGGAAGGAACGGTAGATCGCTGTGTAGGTGCGTAAGCGTGTGCCGCAAGCTCGAAAGGGTAGGGGTATGTCAAGAAAGAAGGGAGACGATCCTCGACATACCGGGAACTCCCCGGGGAGGGGAACGCGAAATATCGGGAGAGAACATACGAAGCAGACATCGCGGCAGACGAAGTGGGACACACCGATGACTCTCGCCCTTGATCCACCCGTGGGTAGGGAAGGAGTAGAAAACGGGTGAGGGAGAGAGAGAAAGAGAAGAGGTTAGGTTACCCGTGCACCTCTCCTCCTTTCGACGTACCGAGGAGGGTGCCGTGTCGAATGGACGATTATTCCGTGCCAGCAAGTCGTTGCGGGTGGTTGCACGGCTTAATAAAAAAAAAAAAAAAAAAAAACTACCGTAACGTGAACACGCATAAACGAACGCACTGCGGATGCGTTTTTCGACTTTCGCGGAATGGCGTGTGCGACTGACCGGTCAGCCTCGCCGACGTACCGTTGTTGGACGCTTTTGCAAGACGCGCATGTCGTAATGGCGCCGATTCTCTTAAGGTTCAACATATCTCTCTCACACTATACAACTATCTCTCTCACGTACACGCATCGAAGAGAGCATGTCTGAGCATTCGCGGTTTCTAGAGGAATTCTAGTGTCTCGCATGATATTGGGGGCAGCGTTCGTAGAACGGAATAGCTCTGGGGCATTGTGCAATCAGATATGCTTTTTACACGCGCCCAGGATAAAAAAAACTCGTTTCTTGGAAGCGTAATAAGATAGGGTATAACTGAAATACGAAGCTACTGTAAATGGTATCATGAGGGCGACTATCAGATGATGAACAGGTAAAGGTAAAGCAATATTACGATTGTGTAAACATTGAAGCCGAGCGTGTACGGACGGCAGTTAAGTAAACGGGTGGACAAGGTTACCACGTCAGCACATTCGGTGATACATCGGCCATGATGGAATTGAGTACACGGTGACGCGAGAAAATAGCACAGGTCCGTGAAGCCGATGCTTTGTTCTCTCGATGGTTATTCCCTCTCTCCCTTTTGCCCTGCGTCTCTCCCTCCCTTCGGTGCTCTTTCGATCGCGCATCGGGAGACGTTACGTGGAGAGGAAGTAGGAAAAAGATCGGGCGAGTTGGCAGAGGCGAGAGCAGGGCAGAGGCGAAACGGAGGACAGAGTAGAGCCAACAGAGGCACAGGCAGGGCTGTTGTTTACACCCCCACCTCGACGGGTTAGAGGCAGCGAGATGCCACGGAGGGGCCTCCGAGACCTCGGTGGGCACCCACCACCACGCAATTTCCAACCCCACCAGCCTCTCAACCACTGTCCGCACCTCCAACCACCCCACCAAAGCCAGCTCGAGCCAAGCCGTGAGCCACGACGAGGGCCCCGCGACGATTTTAGTGTCTTGGGGTGGGTGCTCTGTGGCCACCGTTTCGCGGTTTCTCGTGCACGTTTCGCATTAGGAGTAAAGCGCGTAAAGATTCGTGGGGCGGCATCGTCCGCGGACTCCTTCAACTCGCTCTAGTTTACGTACGAACGTATAGGTGCACGCGAGTTCCTTGCGTACAAGACAATCATCCACGAGGAAATGCGTGTCCTACTTACCCACGAGCAGCTGTGGCTCCCTTGTGCACTCCTTTCGGCGTACTGCTACTACTGTCGCTGCGTCGGAAGCTTCGCGTAGTACAGAGACCGTCCGCCTGGCTGGCTCGCCTGCGTCGTTCTCAATCTTCACCGCGGCGGCAGCAACTTTCTCATTTCTACGTATACGTTCGCCGTGCCACGGCTCTCTAGTTAGCCACGGCTACTGCTTACGGTGCACACGTCATACGAGACGCATGTCCAAATGAACGTGTCTTTGATGATCGACGAGTCGTGACTCGTGATAAATTCGCGCACTACTGGCAGTCTTCCTGCGGTAACGGCAAGCCGCGACGCGCACTCATTTCCGGGTTTACGACAGTCGAGTTCGATCGAGTATGGCCCCGGTCGGTAGGTAAGCGTGGGTCTTGGGCCGGCCAACGGGGAATGAATTCGAGCTAACGGTACATAGCCACCCGACGGTGGCCACACGTTAACTCGAAGCGCCGCAATGCCAGGCCACTCTCCTGAAAACCACGAGCTGTGAAAGTAGACACCCTCCTTCTTCCTACGGATCCCAGCTTTATCTTGAATGACCTCGTCTCACCGCCCTCGTCGAACGCATTCTTGTTTTCCAGTTAGTAAATAAAAATACGTTTAACCGCGAAAACTTACGCTGCTATTAATATTCTATCGGAGAAATATCAACTATGGCGGCGGTTACGCGCGGAGTATATTGTGAGAGCGAGGGGAAAGCGGCGCGTGCGCGCTTGTCGATTAAACAGTCAACTCTTATGGTACCGTTCTATTTACAGGTATTATAATAATCTTAACAGTTTTACAAGAGTCGCGAACTTTCGAAAAAAATGTATAACAACGCAAAAAACACCTGTCCGTCGCTCTGTCTTACTCTCAGTTACTTCGTTTCCTCTACCACTACAAAGCGACACTAACTCCGTGCGCACCTAGCGGAGACTGAAGTGAGGTTAGGTCGAGAATCGATATTTCGATACTTCGATGGCCGCCATATTTTCATGTTATTGCGCGCGTTATATGAATGATTTAATATAAAATTAGCCTTTCTAATACCTTAAACCTTTATTGCAAATAAAATACATATTTGTAATATGATATAGGGATAATAAAAACAAATTAAAGAACCTTAATATTTTCTTTCTTTTACAACATTTTTATTATAAATATGTTACTTCATACTTTCACAGTCTCAAAATACTTTGCAATCTAATAAACTTTTACAATAAAAATATAATTGATCAACGACACATTATTTATGTAGAAACATCAATTTAATGTAGTAATTAGTATAGTATGCTATAACAATAATGAAATATAAATTATCAATAATCATTCAAATTATAAATTCATTAATCGTAATTACACAAATTTTAATTCTATGTCTTTCTATCTAAGCTGTCATTTTACTAAAAATTTTAAATATTTACTTTCTTTTTTACATACACAATTGCATTACATTGAATCAACATTTAGTAATATATAAATAATAAATCGTTATTAAAATTTTTCTGAAAATTGAACTTTTTAAGATTTTGTATAATTTCATTAATAAACATATACTGAGGAAGAATGAAAATAATGATATGCAAAAAATGCTTAATGATTAGGAATTATAATTTGAAAAGCAGGGTATCAAAATGAATCGGACGTTCTCTGAATACGTTCCACATATAAAGAGAATAATAACTTATTACTTTCATAATAAAATGGATTTTCAACAGCATCCAGATCAGGTTTATATTCCGCTATGTAACTACTTTGACTAGAACTACATCCGTCATACAGCGGTGACCCTTGAGAAAGTTCTGAATAATTTGGTGATGGCATAAAGCTTCTGCTACAGCAATCTGTATCCATATTTTCAGTTATATTTTCATGCATGCCTGATAAACCATTAATGTGAAGGTTATTAATTCTTTTACTTAATGGCATAAATTCACTAGATTCTTCTTCTGCATCACGCCCTCTTTTTCTAAATATCATGAACAAAAGTAAATTAGTGGAATGAAATCCAATGAATTATATATGTTACTTAAAAGAGTTGTGTCATTACACACATCATCAACAAAAACTAACCTGTTAGTCCGAGTCATTCTTGAGTTAATATACACTTTTAGTAACAAAATTTTAATACAAATATATTCTTAACCACTGCATATTATGATAATTATAACTTTTTTTACTAAAATAATTAGTGTCGTATGTTCTTCAAATTCATGCACGTCATATACGTTTGTCAAGAAAACAAAGCTTGATTACACAAATCGACAATATACTCCAATATTCTTGCCTGACTATAGTTCCATCTTCAGTTGATAGAGTGCGTAAGTGACATGTTTTTAACTCAATGCTTTAACTTTTAAATAACAATAATTTTAAAAAAATGTAAAAGTTAGGTATTAACTGAGAAAGTACGTTATATTCTAAAATAATTATAAGTTTTGTTCAGATAGTAAAATCTTTAATATAATTCACAATAAATGTCAATCGAAGATATCATATAAATTAATAGTTCAATTAATTAATTGTTAACAAAAAAAAATCATTTTAATTTATACATAAAACATTTAGTGAAACATAGTTTCAATATCGTTATTATTTTATTTGAAATATACCAATCGTAAAAAATTGTGAATTGCGTGATAAGGAAGAAAACATGAAAACCGAGGAGGAGAAACATATAGCAAATAGAACATCTTTTATTATTATGATGAATTAGAAATTTTCATATTCAAAATATACATAGTTCTGATTCATCTTTTGCATACAGTATATCTATTAATTTCCTGGTACCTTACGCTTGTTACCTACAATTTCTAATTGCCATTACTAGTATTTTGTGACTCACGATATAACCATCGATCATTCAGTTACCGACCGGAAGCAGTACATACGTATATGAAGTGCACATAGGAAAACATTATAAGGTATCTTTATTAAAAATAACTGCATAGTATTAATATATCATTTATTAAAGAATATTATGAATTATCAAAATTTTTATTGATGTAGTTATTTCCAAACATTTGAAAAACGAGTGCCACGTTTCCAAAATATAAATACGTTGATTACTTTACATATCTTTATGCATATTTTAAGGTACATATTGTCCTCAATTAGATATCTTTTCCAAGGAAATATAATTTTCAAGATAGGAATTAAATTCCGGAACTAAATTATCTTTCTTCACGACACAGCTAATTTTAAGATCTGTCGGTAGATGTATACATACATATACTACTTGTACTTTTTTGCACTTTAACCTATTAAACTTTTAATATTTTTATATGGCAAATGATCAAATGGTATTTAACAATAAATACTACTTCTTCTGTTTTTTATGGTAATTTTATTAATACATTACATTTATTTAAATACCGAGAAATATCTTTTACAGAACAGATAAGAAAATTCGGATAACTGGTTTACATAAGAAACTGTAGTATCTTAAACACATAGTCGCATTTTGTGTATGCTAGTCACATGACCGTTAACTAACTTATCAATGATGATTTCGCATAGATACTTCAAAATACTTCAAGATATTTTCTTTATCTAATATTGAATTTTTTAAATATTTTTCTTTGATAATTCAGATATTAACGAAGTACATTTATTCCGAAACCCTGACGTGTAACCATATATAAAAAAATATTAAAGCGCTTACTGTATTTCACAACATCATGACGAACTGTACTTGATAAAATAAAATTCTGACTAGTTTTACTTACTACTTTTATTATAATATTATTTATATCCAACTTAACACGATTTTGTTTACCAGGATCAAAAATATTAAAATAATTTATTCCACACCTATCGAATAAATCTTATTGTACATCTCGATCATAAACTATATAACACTAGAGTTACCAGAGAAGTAAAAATAATTTGTTTCAGACTTTTTGTTTCTGCAATTACTAAAAATTCGTAACAAAATTTTTAATAAAGTTAATGTCGATTTTTATTCAACCAGAAACGTAATCATGTATACTTCTTATATTTTCGATGTCATTTTAATTATTATTTAATTAAAATGATTTATAATTATTATTATTATTATTTCAGATAATTTATCTGTGTGTGTTATATTTAAGTACGCATTACAGGTCGGTAGTTCTAGTGTTAATATACTTAAAGGCAAAAAAATCGTATTGTAAAAAATACTTTCACAAAAGAACCTTCATAAAACATCAAAGGGAGTTGAGTACATGCACTTTCAGTTATATCGATTTCCATTAACATATCGAGGCCGTTTATAGTAAAAGATTTAAAGCTTCATATGAACCATCCATATTTGGCGCTTCTACACATGCTTCGCCTGTGGAACGTGGGTGTGAACGCACCCTCGTTAGTTGTTACTACGAACGAGTCGCTCCAATTGCACCGTGATACGCATGTTGATGAGCTCAATTAATTTCAGATGATTTCCCGAGAAAGAGAGTTACGGAAAACGCGCCGTTACTATTAGGAAGTCGGAAACACATTTGTCGTCTGGGAAACGTTTATCTCATAAGATACTGGCATCCGTAGGATAACGAGAATTTTACCACAGAAAAAGGAAACGTCTGGAAACTTTTAGAATATTCTGTTCTTTATCTTCAAATTCTGAAAATTTTTCTTATCTATTAAATGGTAAAATTTTACTTTTATTCCGAAGAAACTAATTTTTTATTATTTTTTTTTGTTTAAGGTTAATGATAATTTATTGTCTTTCTACTGGATGATGAATTACTACATGAAAATTGTTCAAATGAAAAGATAATAATTCCAAATGAATGTAATGTAAGGAGTGTAATTTGGAAAATCTAAATTATCGTAAAGTAATTCCAAATAAAGAGACGATGATTTTCATAGATTTTAAGAATTTTAACCTTAAAATTTTGTACACAAATGACTTGGAAGATTCGTTGGCCGATAGTGGGTCTGAATATACTTTCTAAAAGAGAACGCTTGGCCAATACTCTGTATCGATATTTTTGTGATTAATCGTACACTGTGTGTGGATTTAGGTAAACCGTTAATCTATTTTAACCTTCGTAGTTGTAATGATAATTTCTATTTCGTAGTCGTGTTGGTGGTATCGAGTTAGGTATATACTTATGTATGTTAAGACATTCAATGTATCCTCGTATCTTTCTACTAACGTGTACATCTGATGCGTCTGTAAAAAGACACCCAACACCTATAAGACACATACATTGAACTACATTAAATACGTATATGCGATGGCCTTGATTCCTAAAGCCGTGAAAAGATCCCGTCGTCAGGTCAATTAAACCAAGCCACGAAGTCATTGACTTTGGGTACACAGCCAATTTCTCTTCGACAGTCTGTAATATAACGCGTCCCAAAAAATTGTGCATCAAGAATAATTCCTGTATAATCTTGTACACAGAATATATATTCGGTAATTTTAACTTACTCTCTTGATGCTTTAACATAAACGTCAATAATAGTGGATTGCATTCATAATTTAATCATGTTTTTTACAGGAGGGAGGTTACTGTGAGATAAAGTTAAAAATGGCTAATTCCATTTATGGGCATGTGTTCGAATAAAAACGATTGCTCAGCGGATGAGTAAGATTTCAGTTTTGGCATGTTTATTCGTTAAACCTGAGAGTACACGTCAATGAGATACGACAGGAAATTGAGCCACTCCCTTGACGAAGGAGGAGCACCAGTTTCGCATGCAGTTCCCAAGATATGCATGATAACGAAACCTACCACACCACTTTTATCTCAACTTCATTAACGATACAATCGAATTTATCTCGCATGAGATATAAAAATACATTTATTAAAAATATTATCACGAGGAAGACAAATCTCGCTCTCGAAATAAAGTTTCTACACTATGCGAGTGCATAGAATACATTGTACATAGAAGGTATACATACAGGTTTAATTAACGAACACGTTGTACCAAGACCAAGTCGGCACGCGTATCGATCATGAAGCAATTTCAACTTTATTCGAGACACATAGACCCCACGATGTGGCCAAGCCGATGAGTAATCAGAAAGCCTTCCCCGGCGC
>NW_016927446.1:133431-143485 GCF_001483705.2 Eufriesea mexicana
TCCGATGGCTGAAAATCAAGACTGTCCCTTGCCTAAATTGGACTAAGTTGTTGGGTTAGGTCGACACACGTGATCCCCGGCGGTTGTTTCGTGTGTGTCTCTAAGCAAGATTCACGTGACACACGTTCGTCGAACTATGACGAAAAGCGAGGGTGAATTTGTACGGTGGCTCGTCACTTTCAATGCCACGTAGCAGCGCCACGGGGGTGTCCCCACCCGTCCCATGGTTCTCTGTATGGGGTGAGTCATGGTACTCCCTCCCGGTTTGGGCGTGGTGGCCGCTGCAGACGTTCCTCATCGATCTCCCCACGGCCATGGAACACCATAGGGCTGAACGGACTCGCTAAGGTGGTCCTTTTGATGCTAGGGTCTCGTGTAACGAGATATACCCGAATACATCGTTCAAGTATTTTTCTCTAGGACAAATTTAAATGAACGAAAATATAGATTGATAGATAGACAAAATTTATAAATATGTATATATGTATAGATACATAGAAGTGAGGAGACAATTCAGGTAGGATGAACTCTTGAAAGGAAACCAATATATCTACTAATTTATATTTATTTTTTTATATAATTACAATGAAGAGCAAAATTGAACACATGACAAAAATTGTGGAAAAAAATATTATGTAAATGTAAGATGATTAGGGCCAACGTCTCCAAATACTTGCTTGGTACCATGGTGAATATAAATAATTTAAATAATTTTTAAAACGTATTCTCGTTTAGCTGTGATAATAAAAATTCGTGGACCCTTACAGATTTGTTCAATGAACAAAGATAATATAATATCTTTTAGCTACTGTAAGGTTGGAAGTATCTGTATTAAAGTGATGTGATGTTAAGTGATTGGAATCTTACATCGAAGATGGAATTTTACACCGAAATAAATGAAACACCGTTTGATATCGAAGAAACGAAACCTGCATTGTAATCGTAATGATATCGTACCGTTATTTTTATCTGTTTGTTCGAGGTAATCTTGAATAAGTCACACGCGTTTCCTTATATGGCCATAGCTGAGTTCGATATACCTTGTTGTATGTATTTTTTTTAATCAGAGCGAAATGTTTAAGTGCGATTACGATTTTATCAGCCTTTCTTGACATTTTTCATATAACGTTTACATTTCGCAAAAGCATATCGCGAAGATTAAAATTCTTTTATTCTAAACATATTTTCTCGTGCCATCGCATCAGTAGTAATTTATAATATTATAAATATAATGATTTTTTTTCAAGTAGCATATAGCACACTTTATAACTCATACCGTTCTTATCGCTGTTTTTAACAATTAGTTCAGCGATGTAGTATTATCTCGCTGCGATAAAATTATACAACGAAGTATTGCTACTGAACCACTCTTATATAATGCCAGAAATTCGAGGAAACGACAATTCCAGTCGATAGATCGTCAATTTTTCGTTTTAAAATTCCACTTGTTATTTTCTATGAATTTTTCTATAAATTCGTCTTTCTTTTAGACCAAGATAAAAAAAGAATTTCAAATTCCAGAAGTATCTCCTACGAAGATTCGACCACACGTGGTGCAGTTCCAGGAACAACCAAGACAAGTACCTTAACGTAAACGAAGCAATATCGAAATGCAAACATCGAACTTGGAAAGCAAGTTGTAGCGATTATCATGTAGAAGCTGGTTGTCACTATTTAAAAAGCCTTCTAAACACGGATAGATATTCACAGCTTCAAATTTGAACGCTCTTCAGCTGAAAGCTAGACGATGATTCATGCTGTGGCTTCTATGGAATTTCTGCTTCTTCGTGACAAATTGTATCTTCCACAATTTCATCGTGTTAGCATTCTTTCTTTAGGGTAATTGCAGCTATAAATTTATTTTTCAAGCGTTCCGTGTGCAATTCTTCATTCATTCACGGTATTCAAAGCAACCTCGGCAGTTTAGGGAGCCTTGTGCGGTAAAATATTATCAAAAACATTATCAGAGATCAGATAAATCGAGAGATAATGAACGACTACAACAGCCTACGATTGTACAAATTTTTTAGACCTCGTTAGATCGCACCTGGTGCAAGGCGATATATAAGGTAATTTGAAAAATTAAAAAATGAATAATTCGAGGAACATTAATTGTAAAGTTAAAATCAAATTAAAGAAATTCGTGTATTTTCTATATTCGTTAATTATTATTAAGGTTCGTTTAGCTATATCAATGGATTATAAATTTTTCTGAAGTCTTAGAAGGATGGGGAGTGGTATTAAAAGGAATGTTCTATGTCTATTTGCGTATATTCGTAATTTCTAATAATTTATCTAAAAACTTTGCAAAGAATCAAGGTATTCGAGTGCCGGTATATATAACGGGTCGACAGGTGTCGTGATGAAAGCAGGTTTTCTTCTACCGATTCCCCCGTGGTCCTCCTTCATATCAGTGCCGTATTTATAATTCATCAATACATTGCAAACTTTTTATGAAAAGTTTCTCTCCTAGTTAATTCCGACAGTTGAAACACACATTCTATCTTTCCTCCTATAATCACCTTTAAACTAATCAAATATCGTATTTATGATGATATTTGAATGTCTCTGTAAATTCCAAAGAAAAATTGATTCATTAAAAATTGTATCTCTGTAAGTAGAGAAGTAAATGTAACAAATTGTTCAACTACACCGATTAACATCTGGTTAAGGAGTAAGCGAAAAATATCCCAAACTCTTTAAAATCATAACTTTTTGCTTAGATATAAAATTTCATTAAGAATTTCACTTCAGTATTTCTTAAAAACCATATTTAATATCCTCCATGTTAATATCACAGACTTTCTGTTATATCTCTTTAAATAACTGCATTTTTGATTGTACCGTTTAATATCGATATTTCATTATTACACATTTTACATATTACAAACTATAATCAATTATTACACGTAGACATAACGTAAGATATTCTATCTTACATATGTCGATATACAAACACATTAATACGAGAAAATAGATATTTCTAGTGTCATAATGACATTTTTCAACCTCGATATTTCTATTGTGATGTCGGCTAGGGGTGCGGCGATTGCAGAATACGTTCCTGAACACTGTCCCTCAAGACCCGTTTCCGTGCTCCCTCGACGTAGCCCCAAGCGATACACGGGGTCCCATTCCGCGCAGAAGTGCAATGTACCCGATAATCCGAATGCCGGAGATATACGCATATTTCACGAACGCAGTAAGCTTGCACGAGAATAGTTGCTCGAGCAGAGCACAAAATTAAATTTTTATTAAATCGACTGCACATCCGGAATTACAATTGTTGAGGTTATACGTGACGAAACGTAACATGGTCCCTGAATATTTGAGTATTTCCGGCAGAAAGTCATCCGGACGAGACAATGGGTATACTAAACAGGACAGGGTAATTAAAGAAATTGCATTTACTCGATCGGATAATTAATATAACAGCAATTTTTATTTTACTGCATGTCTAAGTTATGCGGTATATATTGTAGAGTATAACGAGGTTCTTCGACTATGCAGTAAGTTTGAATTCACGATTTTTGCCGTGTATGTAACGCTATCGTAAAGCAATGTCGTAATATGTATTTTACGTTATAGTTTACCGCGTACTTCGTTATCAGACACATTATTGCAGCTGCAAACGAGAACAATGATGAGGATGGTGATAACAATTAGAATAACACGAAAGTGATACTATATTGTGACATCATATTGTATAAATATCGATGATCCCGATTATCTGAATATCTATTATTCCATCGATGAAATATTACGGAAGTCATACGTTATCGGAATATATTATTACACACGAACTGAGGATGAATGCATGTAAACGAATAATTTTACAAGATCGTTAATGTAAGTCTATTTGTTCACGTTAGATATAATGCTGTTACTATGGAACATTTAGAAGCATAAAATTTTGAAATTTACATCGATTCTTCTAGACGATTCCACTACGTCGCACAACGAGTACACTCGTTAAATTTATAAATATAAAATATCTTTTCCGCCATATTAGCAAAGATTAATGAACGCTCTTTACAGAATTATTTCGAATTTTATGCTACTTGTATAAAGTATGAACATTGAGATTAAGAAAAAAATTAAATATATGTATAATAATTTTAGAAAGTACATATTCCTGGATGACATTTAAATTGGATAGAATTTAATGGAAGATCGAAGGTTTAGTATGTAAGAGTCTTCTTTTATCGATTATTACATTTTCTGAGATTATATTTGAGCTGTGAGAAGCAAATTTAGTTTAACGCGGTGTCATTATATAAATTGCAAGCTATTAATTATGAAACACGTATCCGCCCTTCCCACACTGTGAATCCGGGGAGGCTAAAGTAAATTCCCAGGCCTTTTTTTCTACCTTCTCTTCCAAGGACTCCTTTGGTATGACCTCTAAATGAACTTGAACTTGAATTGAAAAAATGTGGAGCGGTATGTATACGACCGTGTATGCAGCTACATCCGGACGAACACACGCGAATAATACCGTCTAAATTTGGTTCAGCTCGCGATTCTATAACGATATTCCACTTAGAAGGATTGGATATTACTGGTAAAAAAACATGTTCTTGTATTAATACTGACCGGAAAAGAGAATATTGTAGAATAAAATTAATAATTCAAGAAATTAGCAAATTTCAACAATCACGCTTACAAGAATTCAATGCTATTAGGAAAAATATGGCAAATTGGTAAATAATTAATTACTAATAATTTAAGAAATAGATAAGCTATTAGCAAATTTTAGCAACTAGAATTCTTTAATTTTTTAAAACGTGATTATGAGTAATAAACTCATTAAAATAATCCTGTTTACATATTGTCTAATACAGCATACCATGGAGCATATATATAAATGAAAATCATGTATGGGAATTCAGTGTGATCTAATTACATTTCATGAACTATTACTTTCCATGCTAGATGATACACGTATAGATTCTTTCTTGCATATTCACATTCTTCGTGCTCTTTAACATATAATAAAGTATACTTTTACCAGGATTCTTTTATCCTGCTAGGCCTTTATATTTTTCAATTCATTCATACCTACCGCTAATTAATAATTTCTTAACGCGAATATCTTATGCACAATAAAATGAATATGCACGATCTTAATCTTTTCTCACATTCATCCATTTTACTCGAATAATATTACATTAAATATAAGTTAAATAGCCGAGCTATGTACACTGAAATCGAGGACCGTAACAGAGCTAACGAGTGCTATGAACATTAGATATTTATGTTGTACTGTTTCGAAAACTATCGGGAATCATAAAACAGATGTCTTAAAGTTTGTAAACTAAATTACAAATTACAATTGTTTGGGTTACACAAGTGCCAGGTATACGCTGGAAACTATCTAAACTTCCGCTACGCAATTGTAGAGAGACAAATCACGAATTTCAAAGTTAAACCTTTTATTTATACACATTCTATCAAATTTATGTCATTCTGCATCGACGTAAATTTCTCTCGCATTTAACCCAATATGGCCTAAATTTGCGTAAATCTTGGATACAACTCCAATAATTTCTTCACCCATTCAGAAAATTATTATAACTATTAATAATTATTCTAATCGTTCGAAAGATCATTATTAAAAGGAGTGAACAATTTAATTTGGAATTTAAAAGTCGCTTTATTTTTATGCTTGGTCTTCAATGAGTGAAAACGAGCTCTATCTTCTTCTTTATATATCTTAGATCACTTCTTTAGACAATTCACAGTATTCCACATTAATATAAGATTACTGAGATCATGATCTAAAATTTGTAAAAATCACGAATATAATCGATCGTTAAATTTTCAGGTAGATTAAATACTGAATAATCCAACTGAATAATCAGACTGAAGAGGGAAGAAACAAAAGATCTACAGTCGAGATATCTTCACGGGTAACTGCTTAACGTGACACACGATTTATTCGTGCATGCAAGTTATTGATAATTATTCGATGCTACACGATGATTATGCAGTTCTACCCTTCGTTACGGGAATGATTCAGAATGCACCGCGGAGTACACCGCAAGTATATCGACCCCTGCATCTGGTGTGTTCAGTATGTGGGGCGAGCTATCGACAAAGACCGTATTATGGATCGTATATCGAACTCAGTTTCTATTCTGCCAACATGCACTTCGCAAATTCTCATCTGCGACTACCATGTACCAAAGGATGTTCGACGATATTTTCGAGGAATTTTTCACCGAGGAGCGCGGTCCGAATGAATCTAATCAATGGAGTATTCAATGGAGAAGCCAATGAAGTTATCAATAGAGTAATCAATGGAGTATGTCGACTATGTATGAATACAGACGAAACTTAATCGACGAGGTCGACGAAATCGATTAGAAATTTCCATGTCTAGAACCTGTGAGTCGTTCGGCTATTTATCACGTTATTATTTTTCACAGACGATGCTTTTTCAAGCATAACAGACGAGGTGAACCACCGGCTCATCGTACTACAAGAGACCACGTGTTGAGCTCAATTTCTATTCTCGTAACGCGTTCTATATTTGGAGTACGCGCGTACTTATTCGACTTCTATCATTACTGCGGACACGAACTTTCTATTGCTTCTATTTCTCACGTTAGTCATCTTGACCGTTCAATTAATGCAAAACGGTTGTACTGTAAGTTACTACAATATAAATAGATCATACAGGTAATTATACCGAAAGGATAATATATATGTAATATATAATATATATAAAGGAGCACATAAAGTTGGTCAATGTTCGTTATATAAATTTATAGCGATACATTTACGACCATGTAAGATGGGTATCTTATTTCTAGTGTTTTATTACAGACATTAGAGTTAGAGGGCAATTTGTATTCTCGTAAAAGCGGACGTCTTGAAACGCAATGTACGCGTGTAATTACGAGATATATTTGTCATGTCGCAGTGAGAAAAACCCTTCAATGGGACATGTTGGATCGTTGCCAAAATTGTCATCGTTTTATTTCACCTCCTTTAATGCGAAACACTCGTTGACTTGTAAAAGTCACTCATTCTCAGAAAGCACACGTTTTCGTTCCACTTTCACGCAATCGAATATTCGTCTGACCGTGTTAACTACATTTGCAAAATTAGAGAGACTCGGAGGATATCGATGGGAACAAGATAAGAGTAGTGATGTTCATTTCGATGGTTTTAAAAATGGCAAAAGTTTCACGATGATATATGTACAGTAAGCACATATACCTATAGCAAGGAAAAACATATTTAAAAATATTTGCGATTTTCGTTTTTAATAATTATATCAGGTAATTTGGTGGTTAAATTACAAGGACGGAAATAAGAAAAAACTGTGAAATTAATACTAAAAGTTAAGGTAGATATAAAAATGATGTTAAATCAATAATTTACATTAATTATTCGACATGATATAACTCGAGTATTTTTAAATACTGATATCGTAAAGAGCTAATAATATGTAAATTGCAGGTATTAAATCCAGTAAATCTTAGCTATTGTCGCCGAGGTTACTATCATTCGCTACGAGACATAACGGTTCAAAACGGTATTAAGCCGGATACTACAGGATGTACCAAAAAGTTGGTCACTATTTAAAGTAAAACACCATAGCGAGTTCATAAAAATGTAACGCGTAAGTCGTCGAAGTGAAAGACATTGGCCTTCATAAATTTCATGAATAGAAATTCGAAGATCGGGATGACGGTAACCAAACTATACATTCTTCTTTATCAATATATCCATATTGGAATGATAAAGATGTTAACAATGACCAAAATAATTTAAATATTTTTAAAATAATTTCTACGAGTAAATAGACATGTTCTAACGTGAGAAACAAATACCTTTAAATAGACGTTGATACTTCTTTCTTGGACTCCTTTTCCTCTTTCGGTAAATGAAATTCTTATCCAGAAATTTCTCCCGATCTTGTCGAGACACCCTGTATATTTTAACAGCAGTTTATCGCGTAATGCAAATATATTTGTGCCGTTTATAAACATTTTACGAGAGACCGGAAACGTTCGACTGCCGATTAGCAAAGACGAAACCTTTTCCATCTATGACCATCTGGAAACTAGTCGACATATGTTCGTAGATAAATATATTCTCGCATTATTCTTCTTTATTTGTCGTTCTTCTTGTAGACGAAACGTTGCACGCCAAATTTGGACAAAAGCTGAGACCATACAATGGCAGAGTCTATTACGACCACACCCACTATTCGCTGTTACCCAGTCGAAATTTCCGCAACTTTCACTTTCGCGCTTTCATATGAAAATTTATCCAGGTATGATCATTAGAGAAGTAACACCAATACACAGAATTTTATTTCAACGATAATTACAAAAATTATTTATATTGTTATTTTACTTTCACTGTTTTTGCATTAAAATTTGTTTGGGAAATAATCATTGGTGCAGTACTGCCAACATACGGAATTTTAACTTGACTGTACTTGAAAAAGTTGTCAAAATTATTGTATAATATCCCATGAATTAACGATATTACGAATTTTCCGGTATATTTTCTATAACACCTTACAGATATTTCTTTCTCTGTTTAGAAAAGCAACCTACATCAAAGTGAGAAATTAACTTCGTATGGAGCACAAGATGAAAATCTGAAATCACGGTAAAAAATTATGTAACGTTGATTGGCATAAATAGAACACGTAGACGAGATATTTTACGAGTTCTTTAAACGGTATGTAAGTTAATGAAACTGGAGGACTAGAATATGGGTTATTACCGGAAATCCTACAAGTTCAAGTTTCCATAGGCGAAGGGTCTTGAAGTTTCCAGATACGAGCCTACTCCCTTTCTTCTTCGTCTGCGAGTGCTTCGTCCCACTCGAGAAGGATGCCTTGTGCACAGTATCCAGCCATTCATCCGGTAGTTTTTGCCAGCCGACTTAACGAACATACACTCCGTTCCAGTTTCATTCAACCCGATTTTTTGCCACGACGACAATCGTTCACCGATTACGAGACTATCTGGGATGAATGAGACACGGTGACGGGGTGTGTGTCAGTTATTCAGAAGCCTAATGAAATCAAAAATCGCCACGTGGAAGTAGCCATCTTTTGTTTTACCTGTGCTGAATGTAATATCGTCCCATTTCAAAAAATTGGAAAATGAATATTGGAAGATGTATACAACTCCTTTCTTATAGGTCGACAGTTAAAATATATTGAGAAAATATAAGCATTAACATATTATATTAAATATATTCTGTTAAAAAATTTGAA
The DNA here is from genome assembly GCF_001483705.2 of Eufriesea mexicana. Taxonomy (NCBI): domain Eukaryota; kingdom Metazoa; phylum Arthropoda; class Insecta; order Hymenoptera; family Apidae; genus Eufriesea; species Eufriesea mexicana. Next base: position 142,682 of record NW_016927446.1, read on the forward strand.
AAATATGGAAGAAATAATATAACATTGTACTCTGGAGAAGTAAAATTCCAGCTTTAATGTTATTCTTATATCATCAAGAGGAATAATGTTAGGAATCTTCGAGTTAAGTAAAACATATTGTAAATGTATATATAATTATATCGTTTATACGAGAAATATTGAATCTTTTGTTGAATATATTTTGTAGAATGCGTGGAGATTAAATTTTAATGTTCTTCCTGTTCGAATCAAAATGCATAGGAGGTAAGAAGGTCCTCGAAGTATCTCATCCTTCGTTGAAGCAGAAGAGTCAATCGATCCTACCTACCTGACGAAGCGGAAATGGCTATTTATAACCACGAATGCTTCTTGAATTCTTATTTACAGTTTGTGAGAAGGGCCCAACGAAGAATACCTTACTTTACAATGGTCGAAGCTTCATTTCCCTTCAATTTAATGTGCGTGTTTCCTCGGTTATTATCAGCATTTGCTTAACATCTACTTCTGGAAAGAATTAAAACTACCATAAAAAACAGAGTCCTGTTGGAATAATAAAAAATAAATTGGTATGTTGAATAATTACCGTGCAAGGGTGCCGTTGGTCAACGTCCGCATTCCTAAATCGGTAAAATATGCAAAATAAAGATGTCTGAAATTTCGAAAGTAGTTCTGCACTGCCAAAGAAGACGCGTTTAACCAGGAGAGACGACCTACATATTGTCTACGCTTGACTACACTGATAGAAAACTCTCACATGTATAGGGTGAGCTAATTGTAATCAACTGCAACGCGTGTAAGCAATGCTCTGGGACACAGTCTCTCTTC